>NW_021636827.1:0-126392 GCF_004799145.2 Neltuma alba
AAAACCATGTATGACAATGATGCATTTGAAAGCTACTCTTGAAATAATGTTTGATATTTGGCATAGAAGGTATATTTTATTACTCGATAAAATATTATCATTTAATAATATTTGAAGTGTAAAAGGAAAATAACACACAATCTTGGGATTTCTTCAACCAATTGGTAAAGACTCTTAAGTTTAGCTGCGGGTTTTATACCGATTGTTGCAGGGATGGTGTAGAAAGTGCAGCCGATGGTATTTTCCTAAATAAGATGGGGGATTATTAACTTTTTTACACCGGTTCTATTAGCAACCTGTGTTGAGAACACTAATAACTCTCAGTGGCTAAATGCCTTCCTATTAGTTTGCAAAATCCCAACTAGTCCTTCCAACTTGTTGCCCCTGCAAGCAAGACAACTATAATTGCGACCATTAGTTATGGTTTTACAAGGTGGTCAGGACAGAAACTAGTTTGATTGGAAGTGGGATCCATATATTACACGAAATCTGGAGTAAAGTTTTAGTATTTAACACTTATAGATAGTGTAATTTCTTTTCTTATATATATTGATATTAATTATGTGGTAATGGAAAGCAGGTTATTAACGTGTGGTGGGAAATGATGATGAAGAATAGGTGCATGGAGTGCTGAACGCAGTGAGCTGGGGGACGATGCTGCCAACAGGAGCCATAATAGCAAGATACTTGCAAGTGTTCAAATCAGCAGACTCTGCTTGGTTTTACCTTCACATCATTTGCCAAACCTCTGCCTACATCGTCGGTGTTGGTGGCTGGGCCTATGGTCTCAAACTCGGCCATGACTCTGTTGCTGTTGAGTATGACACCCATAGAGCTGTTGGCATCACCATCTTCTGCCTTGGAACTCTTCAGGTACGTATCATTTCCTGTAAAATAAAGAGGAAAAAACTGATGTCCTGTTTGGTTGTTAGAAAGGATAGGAATGGAATGGGACATAATGCGAGTGGCGGAGAAAGGAATTGACCAAAATGATAATGACCATAGATACATTTTAAGAAGAGAGCAATGAAATATTCCTTCGAGTCCTAAATACAGAACTAGTGAAAGGCTTTATTTATTTGGTCCTAAATGTAATATCTCAGTTCATTTTGTCTTTTAAATTTGTACTTTCTTTCCCAAACTATCTTTGTTATTGCACGTATCAAAAGAATTTCTATTAAGGAGTAGTTCAAATGCTTATTAAATAGTACCACCTCCAGTCCTTAATATAATATTTTGTTTGACTTTTATTTTGGTCTTAAATATAAGATTCCAATTCACTTTGTCTTCATATTTATTTATTTTTTCCAAGGTAGTTCTTTTAACAATAGTAGTTATAGCCAATACACTTGATTAGCAATGATATTTTAGGAAAGACAACACATATTTATTACAAATAAATAACTTAACTTCTTTCCTTAATCTCTTCAAATTAGTCAACTAACTCTTATAATTAGGACCTGGAGTAGTATATCTTAAGAAACCATTGCATTTTTTTTTTTACAAATTGTAACATTCCATTTTTTATTTGATTATAGGATTTAAGTTATATAAGTATGAGATTAATTAATAAAATTTAAAATTAATCTTATTGAATAAATTGTAAATCATAACTTTTGTGATTTATATATAAATTATGAAAAGAATAAATAAATGAAAAATTTTAAAATATATAAATTATTATATATATAATATATATAAATAAAAAGGCAAGTGCGTGGCACGTGGGCCACCCACTGCCAGTTGGAGGGGGGGGTTTAATCCCCTGGGCTGTGGCCTTCAAGCCAAAAAAAAAAATTATTAAGGCATCAAGTGTGGGCACGTGACCCACACTTGACACTTTGTTAAAAAGCACACACTTAATTCGTTGTCCCTACTTCCGTCCAGCAGCCTTCGTGCTGTTTCGTCTTCGCTGTTCCTCTGGTTCGCCGTGACAGTGAGTGAGTGTGAGAGGTAGTTTGAGTGTCTGAGAAAGGAAGGACTCTACTTAGATACATATAAAATATTTAGGTAAGCTATTTTCATCCTACTATTTTTATTTAACTTTTTCTTTTTATTTCTATAAGTTTATGGCAGAAAATAAAGTTTATTAGGGCTTGTTAGATTTTTAATTTTTAAGGTTTCTAATTTAGTATTAGGATATTAATGGAGCTTATGTGGTTAGAATAAAAGTCTTATGACTCAGATTTTAGTTGGATGGTTGATTTGAGACAATATAAGTTAGGGTTTGGTTGGGAAATTGTGATTTGTGTTAATGATGATATTAATTTCGAAATTTATCTCTTAGTTGGGTTCATTTGAGGTTATATTGAGGATCCAATGCTTAAACTTTGAGGATTGTTGTTGAAATAGTAATGTTGATGATTCTTGGAGAGACTTTAATTAGTAGAAGTTGGGTGTTTGGAGGAACTTGAGGAAAATATTATAAGTTATTGATTCTAGTGAATGAGAAATGATTAATGGAAGAAGGGAATAGGATTTTAATAATGATTGAAGGCATAGTTGATATATGGTTATTTTTCTAAGAGTTAAAGTAAGCACTTTTTGGAGATTTTTAGATGATTTGAAGGGATTATTCTTATTAATAATGTGAATGAGAGAAATAGAGTTGGGAAGCACTAGAAATTGTCACTTGGAAGAATAGATGAATTATTATTTTTCCTAAAGATAATTTTTAAGGTAAGCCAATTATAGGGATTTAGTTAATAAACTATTTTAATGCTATATTAATTAGTCTTTTTATATTAATATATGTTTATCAATTTATTATTGTAGAGTGAGCTTGGTTTGGGCTTTTGGGTTTGAATCCTCCTACTTTTAGTTCTCGTGTCAAGAACTTGAGTTAACTACTTTCTAATTTACCTTGTATGCTTGTTGATGTGATTATAAGCATGTGTTGATATTATAAATGTTATCAATATATGTTATGGTGATTTTTGTATGAAAAATAATTTATATATTTATATCAAGATTTATGTTTCGTTAAATTTATTAGTTAAGTGGGCATGAATTATTTCATCTTATGAATATCTTGTTGATGTTGAACAAATTTGATTATTGAATCTGAGAATACTTTATGAATATGAGATTATGTGGAATTGAATGGTTGGATTGGGCTGTGTTGGTTGTGCTGAAATGTAGTTATGGGAGGTTTGATTATTTATACCACGTGGTATAGCTGCCACTTGGCGCCCAGTGATTGGCATTAACATTCTTAAGGCCCTCAGTATCACCCTTCCTTTGGCCGGGTCAAGGGTCAGCCCAAGGGACATGACACCTTTCCATATTCCAAGGAAAGGGAACCCATGGTCTGATATAAGCTTTGTAACTTTTGGCCGAGTTACACCTCATCATTGGAGAGCTTGGTGCAGTCTTGTAAAAGAGACGAATCCTGTTATGTGTAAATAGCCCATGGGTTCTGTCAGAAGTTACAAGGAGGTTATAAGGATGGTTGATGAAGTTCTATGCATGCAAGTTACTTTTTGAATTATTATATATTGTTTTCTGTAAAGATGTTTAACTTATATATTATTTGAAATTGTACTTTGCCCGCTTAACTATCTTGTAATCACTCTCTGGATACTTGTTGAATTGGAATTGTGGTTACTGGGTCAATTTGACTTACCCCATGGTTATTTAACATTTTCAGGCGAGGGTTCAGGTGTTGGTCCCAAGGGGAAGGTGTCCGAGGCTTGAGTTTTCCTGTCCACTCTGTATAGCCTCTGCTTTGGTATACATGTTTTGATTGATATATATTGCCAAACTTTAGGGCCTTTTTGTTATACTTAACATAATCATAGCCTTTCCGCTGCATTCTCGACTTGTACTATTGGGCGAAGCCCTTTTTGGACATATGTGATTGTTATTTTGATTGCAATTGATGATGGGCAGTAGTGGTAGTTATTTTGGTGGACTTCAAATGCCCTAGCCTACTTGCAATTGGTCTTAATTGTATTTGAGATTTCAGAGTTTTGCTGATGGATTTGATATATACATGAAAAATCAAATGTTGATCCTTTTTTATTTGATTAACTATCTTTACTATCCTAGAACAGTAGCTACTACTCTGTTAAAGATTTGGATTGTTATTGACTATGGTAGATTTCTATTTGATTAGGTTTGTCCTTCCTACCATGGTTAGCCTTTTTAAAGCAATTATCATTTTGAAAATGTTTATTTATCATGAATTACGGGGGTTGTTACACAAATAATTAGCTCAACTAATTTCTTTAATCTCTGCAATTAGTTATCGACCTCATGCATTTGGGACTAGAGAGAATAACAGAAAGGTGGGAATAAGGATCAACACGTATAAGGTCATGAATCCTAAGGAATGATGAAGAGATTATTCCTCTGGTTAAATTCAACCAAAAATTACATTGGAATCCCAAGAAGTTGAAGCAAACAGGACCTCAATGATACAGGTGTTTGCTCCAGATAATTTGGAAACTAAAGAAAAAGGCTCCATAATTTCAACCAAAAAACTAAAAAAAATTTATGTGCTTTATTTAGAATAGATAAAATTTAAAAAAAAAATCTCAACCTCATGAGAGGTAGAAAACGTGCTCCGATTATGTTCTAGTTGTGGATAACTTCTCTAAATACATATTATAATGGTGCTGAGAGAAACCTGCTCAATTGAATATAGGTGTTTGCTCTGTTTTTGAGGCCAAAAAAGGATCATAAATATAGAATCTTCTGGAATTTCTACCACTACTTGGTGGGATATGCCACAATAATCCTGTGCGTCTCACCCCCTCCTAGTTGGCTCTATTTGACCCTGCGTCTCTCACCTTCTCCTTCCTTTCCCCTTCTCCTTTTTTGTGCTTTCATCCGCCTTACATATAGTCTCTCCTCCTTCTCTGTTCTGTAATTTGCATTTTCTCTTTAAAAATCCTCAATATTTTTCACTTCAGCAACACTCTGATTAGGATCCTCAATTTCTGGATGTTCCTCTTCGCTCTTCCCATTCTTTGAGTTGGTATTTGGCTGGGCAAACACTTCTCCATTTAGCTTGCCAACATGATTAAAGTTTGTGTTTTTAATAATTTGTTCATGAGATATTACCAAAAAAAAAAAATTGTATGAGTTGTGGGGGTTCTTCCATTTGTTTCCAGTCAATATCAAAATTGAACAGAGATTGAATGAAATGATTATGTAGGAAAGAGGGTTCTTTTGCCGGAACCTCATATTGGGATTGAGATTCATCTTTTATAGACACCCCACTACATGAGCAGACTCTTTTCTTTTCATAGTAAAATAGCATTGCGGTGTGGGCTCAAACTGCTTTTCATATGAAATAATTTGTGTGGTTTTGCAATTTCGCGAATGGCCTCGTTAAAGTCAACAAGAGAATGTGATTCCTCTGCAAGCTGAGCTCGGAGATCTGCAACAATCTAAGGATATCGAGATAGGGGGCTGGAGAGTGTGGTTGCGGACGATGATGAGGAAAAGGGTTTGGCAGCGGCGGAACTGAGGATTCAAGAAACGATCTAATGCCAGAGAACATGGTCTTTAATTGCGCTTTTCTCTAGGATGATCAAAGATCAAGTCCGCAGATTTAAGAGGATGAGGATGATGTGTATTTGGTCAATCTCAGTTTTAGGCTTTTAGACGTGAACGTCACGAACCAACAACTGATTGGACGGGGAGAAAACGGAAGTTTTGAGTCCATTAATTTAGATTGAAATTGCACCCATTTTAATAAATTAGGGACAAAATTGCATCACTTAATAGTTTGGGGTGCTTGATGCTCCTCAAAAAATAGTTGAGGGTGCTTGTTACACCTTAACCCTCAGATTTATTTATTATCAACATAAAAAAAAAATATTATGTTCATTACCGTCTCTGCGTCTATATGATCTATAATTTGGTTGGTTTTGATTTTATCTATATCTATGTGGCACAATTAATTCAGGAGTATGATAAGTGAGAGCCATGTCATATGCTATTCGCATTGGTTCTCTTACAAATTAACAAATTATGAGTATAATAACCAATGTCTATAATTGATGAAATTATAACGACCCAATAAAAAAATTATAAACATTTGATTAAGAAAGAGATCAAATTATAGGAATATTAATTTCTCCCCCATAACTACTTCTTTGGCACTATAAACACAAATATTATTAATGGAAAAATCAAGTACAGAGCTTAGAGAAGACTAAACAATGAACAAGTAACACAAACACGATGAACAAAACAGACTCGAGCAACACGGAAAACAAAAACAAACAAGCAAAAAAACAAAACTACCATTCAAGAACCTAACTGCCACTTGAAGCCGTCTAAGAACCATCTGCAAGGCCTCCGGCTGTAAAAATTTTGCTATATGCAAAAGGAAACCTGTGAATTCTGAAATTTGATATGGTAATTTCTAAAAATATCTTGTATGCTTGAGTTATAATATGTTTATTATAAAGAAAAAATTCCCTAAAAAGGTATTTAAATAACACAAATTCTTATTTGGATTATTAAATTTATCAAATCCGTAATTAAGTTACATGAGCCAAAAGGAAATTTAAAATTTATGAAGTGATTCTAATGCCCGTTTTATTAGAAACCAAAAGAGAATTCTAACTTAATATGTTTCATTTTTCAGTTAATACCTTTCAATTTTTTTTTTACTAAAACATAGGTATCTTCCTATTCGAGGCAATCTTATTCAAGACACTGTCAAGCACTAAATGTGGGCACCTCTCCCACCTGAGATTCAATACCTTTCAATTTTAAATTAACAATTTTATGTCTCCATAACACACTTTCAATAAGTCTTTGAATGGTAAATTCAATGACCCAAATAAAATGTGGGTTATTTAAGTGTGTTTTTAAGAGATTTTTCCTGTCGTAAAGCTTTGTTGTGAACCAGAATTTGTCAATTTTTATCTTGCTAATACCTTTTCTTAGTTATGATTCAAATGACCACAGAATATGCCTCTAATTAATCACATCCTTCTATCTAACCAGACCCCAAATTAATTTCAATATTTCACATTCTCTCCGTCTTTTTTTATATATGATCCCAAAATTTGAATTGGTTTAGTCCTTTTTATAAGATCTTATTTAGGGGTGTCTAAACATTAAATGTGTTTTTATCAATTTTATCCCTAATTAATTTCCTATTCTCTCTCCTTATCTTTTCTCATATTACATTCTCTTTCATTCTTTATCTCATTATTAGTACTTCTTTTTTTTTTATTTATTTGTCGTCTTATTGAATAAGGAGCGTACTTAGAAGAAAAAGTTTAATTTTTACATATTTATTATATTTAACTAATTTTAACTATTTTCTTAAGTTATGTAATTTAGTTTAAAAAAATCTTATAAAAAGCTGTTGGAGGGAGTATCATCCTTCTTTATTTGTTTTTTTTAATGACATCATTATTTGTTTATTGCATGTATATGTATGAACAAGATTGATTTAGTAAAGAAAATGAAACACTTCACATGCAGCATTTTGAAATTATAAAAATAAAAACATATTAGCCACGGAATTTCACATCAAGGACAAAATTATTCCATAGGTAATTAGCAACAGAAATTCTATCAGTAATCTGTGTAAAATAATGCTAATTAGTAAAGGAATATAAAGGAACCTTTGACAAAACACGTTTGAAGATATAATTAACAACGAAGAGGAAGATCTGCCCACAAATCTCAACCACCCTGACATATCACAAATATGACCACAAAATAAAGATGCCTAATCTAACAGCGTTAGGCTCATCCCAATCACAATTTGATTACTTCAAGGAAATTGAGCAGACACGATTCCCTTACCTGCAACAACAATCCAAATATGAGATGCAAAAAAAAAAAAAAAAAGGTAAATCAAATTGGTTTGTGTAGAAATCAAATCCAACCAAAAGGATTATATTGTGTTTGGAAGAAAACTAAATCATGATTTTAAAAGTAATTATATAATATACGAAGTAAATATGTGAAAGAAGTTTTGTCTCCACTTGTATAAAAACAATTTTCAAAAGTGTTTTTTGTGATTACCAAACACCCACTTAGACGATGTTGTACTCACCATAAAGGAAAAAAGCTTTTGATAGAATTTAGCTCCCTTACAACATCAATTACGCTCATCCTTTCATGAGGTGATTCCATTGAACATGTAAGCCCAATCATAAACAAACAACGCAAGCATTCCTCAACATTAGGATGGACTTGCATCATGTTCTCCGATATGTCTCCTGAAGCTACCACTGCATGGTCTAGTTCTTGTGGAAAAATAGTTGGGCTTACAACTTCCAAAAGCTTGTTAGGAAATGCATTTTTCACATATATTTGAAGACTGTGGCCATCTTTAAACATACCTCCAGTGGGTCTTCTTTTAGTTAGCATCTCCAAGACAAGAATGCCAAAGCTATACATGTCACCTTGTGTTGATACCTCAGAACCCATTCCATATTCTGAAACATTGTAGTATAAAATGGAAAAAAAATGACTTAAAAAACATAATGAATTGCATGACCTTGTAGTAAAAAATATATTAAATGATACCTGGAGGAACGTAGCCAATAGTACCCTTTATTCCGATTGTGCTGCTTTGCTTGTTACAGATGGTTTCAACAGTTGATAGTAGTCTTGCCAATCCAAAATCACTCAAATGAGCAACCATGTTGCCATCAAGAAGAACATTACTTGGCTTCAAATCACAATGAATTAGAGGTTGCCCGTGTTCATTGTGAAGATAGTTTAATGCAGACGAAATGTCGATAAGAATATTTATTATTTGATCAAGGAGCAAAATTCTTGGATGATCTAGATTCTCTGTTCTAGGATGCAACCAATTTTCCAAGTTTCCATTCCCCATATACTCATACACCAGAGCCTTAAATTCATGGCCCTTGTAATCTATGCTAGAGCAACATGTTATAATTTTTACCAGATTTCGATGCTTGGCATTTCTAAGTGCATTGCATTCAGCCACAAAACTTTTGTGAGCTCCCCTTATTTGAAGGTTGATGACCTTTATCGCAACAACTTCATTAGATTCAAAACTTCCCTTATACACAGAGCCAAAACTCCCTGATCCGATCAAGTTGTTGATAGAAAATCCATCTGTGGCGTTATGCAAACTTTGGTATGATACTTTTGAAATCATGTCAATTGTTTCTAAACATGAAGTTTTCTTGCTTCTTTTTCTCCCATGATAAATAGCAACAACAAATGCCAGAAGCAGAAAAGCAATCACACAACATATAGATATGAGCAACTTGAAATTTGGATGCTTTCGTTGTCCAGTAGATTTAGGAGGGCATGGTGGCAGCTCCAACTTTGATATGCCTCCACAAAGCTTCTTATTTCCCACAAGTGATATTGCACTTGCATTGCTGAAGACGCCTTTGCTTGGTACTTCCCCATCAAGCATGTTGAAGGAAACATTTAGGTACTCCAAGAGACCAATATCTTGCAGGCCATTTGGAATTGATCCAGACAAGTTATTTTGTGACAAGTCTAGATATCTTAGACCTTCCAATGAAGCCAAAGATGAGGGGATGGTTTCTTGGAAGAAATTTCCTTGCAAAAAGAGATACTCTAAGCTTTGGCAATCTCCAATGGTTTGAGGAATTTTTCCAGAGATATGGTTATGAGAGGCATCCAAGTTACCAATATTTTTTAAGTTTCCAACCTCCCTAGGGATATTACCACCAAAAGAGTTATGTGACAAGTTCAATAAAATTGATAAAGATGACAGAGTCATTAGCTGGACTGGTATGGCTCCGCTAAAATTGTTTTATGACAGATCAAGATATTGTAAACTCTTACAATCACCAATACTCGGAGGAATCTTCCCTTCGAACAGATTTTGTGACAAATCTAGGTGAAATAACTGAGTGAGATTACCTATGAAATGTATTATTTCTCCAGAAAATTTATTCCTCCACAAAGACAAGGTTTGCATGTTTTGAAGCTTTCGGAAAGTAGTTGGGATGATGTCGGTGAAATAATTCAAGTCCATATCTAGCAATGTTAGTCCAACAAGGTTTCCTAATGAAGCAGGTATTTTGCCAAATATTTGATTATGATCAAGAACCAAGACTGTGAGTTGGGTAGACAAATTGCCTATGGCATCTGGTAAACTCCCCCCCAAATTATTTTCGGAGATTACTAGTTCTCGCAATTTACTGCAGTTGCTCAAAGAATATAGAAACTCCCAATCTTTAGCAGAATTACTTCTTAAATTATTTCTACCCAACTCTAGAACGGAAAGGTCATGCAACTTTCCAAGATTTGGAATTAGCCCCGAAAGGTTATTATCTCCTACAGATATCAATCCAAGCATAGACGCATTTGCCAAGGATGCTGGGATAGGACCTGAGATTTGATTTTTTCCAAATGTCAAAACTTGGAGATTAGGGAGGCTATTGAACATGTTGGTTGGGAGGGAGCCATTAAATTGATTGCCAGTAAGTCCAATATGGGTGAGGGATGACAAATTGTATAAAGAAGAAGGAATTGGCCCAGAAAACTTGTTTAAACCCATTAAAAAAATTTTCAAATTTTTCAAGCGCCCTATTTCTTTAGGTATATTCCCTTCTAGCTTATTAGCAGCAACAAAAATACCTGTAAGGGAAGATAGATTCCACATGGACATTGGGATTTGCCCAATAAAATTGTTCTGAACTAGATATAACTTTTCAAGGTGATGGAGAGAGCCAATCTCCATGGGTATTTTGCCAGTAAGATGATTTCCACCAAATGATAAGTATCTGAGTTTAGAGCAACCCGTGACATTGACAGGAAATTTCCCAGTCAATGTATTATTGGAGAGATGAAGTACCTGGAGCCATAACAAACGACCCAAATCCTGTGGGATTTCTCCGTAGAAATTGTTGTTATCAAGAACGATAGTTCTGAGGTAGGAGAGATTGCCAATGAAGGGTGATATAGAACCACGCAATTGATATCCTTGTAACACCAACTGTGTAACTTTGCGATGCTTGTTGCCGCAAGTGATGCCATGCCAGTTGCAGTAGTGTGTAGAAACATTCCAAGAGTCTAATATATGACTTGGATCACTGGATATTGATTCCTTGAATTTGAGCAAGGACAAATGATCGGTCTCATTATCCCATAAAGAAGCTGCTAGACGAGGTCGAACGATCAAAGTGAAGAAGAGAAGCAATTGAAGGCATTGGGACCAAAATGAAAGAAACATGGGAGAAAAAGGCTTCATTTTGTTGAGAAACTCAAAAGCTACTAGAGCTCTTTGTAAGGCAAAGATACGTAGACTTGTAATTCCTTGATCTTAATTTAAATAATTTCAAAGTCAAAGTCAATAGAACATTGCCCCCGCTTCAGCCTAGTATTAGTTTTCTGATTTATTTATTTTTGTTTAAATGCAATTGCTACCTCGTATCCTTAATCGTTTTAAGGGGTTTTGTGTGGTGATTTGTAAATTTTATTAATATACTCCTCCGGTCCTAAATATAAGACCCTTATAGAAGTGTGTATAGGGGTCTTATATTTAGGATCGGAAGAGTATTGACTTTACCAGATTCTCCCATGTTAGTGGGGAAAAAAAGTAGTCTTGTTGCAGCGCTGAAAATTGTGTTTGTTAATATACGATGTTGATATTAAAACAAGAAAAATCACAGTAATTTATTATTATTATTATTATTATTATTATTGAATTTTTATTTTTATGGCTTTTAAATCATTTGGTTCTTTCACGTGCTCATGCTATTGAACAAGCAAGTCCAATCCTAAATAAAGAACATAAGGATTTTGTGAATTGGCGATTCTCTAGCAAGAATAATAGATGGATTCACAATTTAGAAGAGCTTATGAGGAAATACACTCTCCACCAATATATGGATATCTTGACTCAACCATGCTATAAAAGTCAGTCGTCCAAAAAAAAAAACAATAATCAAAAGTTCCCAACTAGAAGAACAAAGAAACAATGAATCAATATTCTAATTAATGCATGGATATCCGCCATGGACTTCTATATATGAAACAGTGGAATAAGATTTAATAATGATAACATGGGTTAAAATCTACTTTTGTCTTGGAAGTTTCTGTGTAAGAGATGTGTTTATTATCCAGAAATTTTTATTTTGGATCACACCGAGAGTGTTAAAAAAAAAAAGCAATGCCGTCCTTGACCGTTAAAAATATTAATAGTCTGTATTAGTCCCCCCCCCCCCAACGGCTAGAGCAAATTCACTCCTTTCTTAAACACCCATTGTCTTTTGGAAAATTCAAAGAATCCCAACAGATAATTTTAATGAAAAGTCAGTCTAAGAACCATATTGCACCTTATATATATATGAACCATAATGATATGCAAGTCACACCCTTACATGAAATGAAGATATTCCATATATTTTATATTTTGACATAGCGACGAGCGTTGATAATTTTGTTGTGCCCCATCATCACAGTGATTTGCCAGGAGCGGACATGGAAATAGATAAGCATGGCAGGACACGTCTTGCTTAAGTAGCCTTAGTCCTCAACGTAACGTCGACATGGAAAGTTCAAATTAAAGAAGCCAAATTATATACAGTCGATCTTTGTCCTTTTGAGAAGGAAGAAAAACCACTAAAATACCCTTAAAAATGCTCAAGGTCAAATCAGAGTGAGTGAATTTTAAAATCCCAAATCATACCCCTTGTACCATTTTGGAGTTTTAAAATATTATAAAACGACAACATTGCCTTTACTCCGAGTAACTACGACTACTCTAATTTTATTATTAACCATTTTTATTTTTAAAGTTTTGATAACTACTTTTATACAGCTATTAACTATATAAGAGTAGTAAATAACTAAATAAAAAGTAATTACTAGATCTCCAACAACACTTAATGCATTTTTTGAATTTCTGGAACAAACATAGTCAATAGCAAAACTAGAGTAGTCAATAGCTAAAGAGTAGTTACCAAATTTTAAAAAATGAAAGTAGTCAATCATAATAGTACAGTTGTCAGTAGATAAACAAGAGTAATCATCGAAATTTAAAAAAAAAATAGTTAATAGCTAAAAAAGAGGAGTTAATATATTAAAAAAGAATAGTTACTGGAGCTTCAACGATCGATCACCAGTGTCGAAGCTTCAGTGGCTTGAAACTAGCCAGGAGTACTGAGGTGGCAATATTTTTTTTAAAAAAATAGTGAAGGGCATTTTTGTAATTTTGTAAGATTTGAAAAATTCCAAAATAGTACAAAGTCCAAATTGGGATTTTGAAATTCACCTATATGGATTTGTCATTTAACAATTTTCAGGATATTTTATTATCCTTTTCCGTTTGAGAATCTTCTCACACAAAATTCCATATTTCCCTTACGAAAATCAAGTTTCGTAGGAAGCCAAGTTCTTGGAAAATCTTAGTCAATCTCTTAGTAGAACACTAAACTTGGAAAATTCAAAGAATCCCAACAGATAATTTTAATGAAAAGTCAGTCTAAGAACCATATTGCACCTTATATTGATAAACATGGTAGGGAAAGTATTGCCCACGTCGTTATGGAAAGTTCAAATCGAAGAAGCCAAATTATGCATTAATAGGTGGTGGGGTCTTAGTTGATCTTTGTCTTTTTGAGAATCTCCTCACACAAAATTCCATATTTCCTTGCGACAATCAAGTTTGTAAGAAGCCACGGTTTTGGAAAATCCTAGTCAATCTCTTAGTAGAAGACAAAACTTGGATAAAAAGACTCTATGGATGTTTAATACCACACAAAAAAATGTTTAAAATATCATCAGAAGTGGATCAGTCTTCTGAAAAATTCAAATCAACTAAACGTGAGTTTTCACTCTATCGATCGAAAACAAATCAATAAAGGCTTGCTTGTTGACAGCAATGATAGGTGATTGGTAGTATTTCCATTCATACGAAGTTACTAACATCTTGTGGAGCAAACACATGCGAACGGGAGGCCAAATCACACCAAGCGTCTCGCTTAAACTTCTTTATACGTGAAATGGTGTGTTTGAACCCTATATAAAGAATATAACAGGTGTGTGAATTATGAGAAAAATATATAAGCCATAAGGGGTCAAGATTTTGAAATTATTATGTGTTACCATAAATTGAGTTTTTAAAAGTATACTTTTGGTCATTTATCTTTGTGGAAGGTTTTGTTTTAGTCTCTTAACTTTAAAAAACGTATTTTTAGTCTTTTAACCCTAAAATATTAGTCTTAAATGGTGATTTTTTTTAATCACAATCATAGTTGTTTTGATAATTAAACTTATTATATTAGCAATTGAGAGTGTTTTATCAATACTCAATTCTCAATATCATTATTTTTTTTTGTTAAAGGTATTAGGGGTAAAGGAATGTATATATACATTTCAAAGTTAAGGGACCAAAATGAAACCTCGTGTAAGAATAAAGGACCAAATATATACTTTAATCCAATTAATATTTATAAAATAATTCTATAAAATAAGAAAATTAGATAATAAGTTATGCAAAAATTGTGGAATATCTAAAAAAAATTAAAAGTATGCAATATAGAAATCTTTCATAAACAAATACGTTATCTATATTATTTTTATTTTAATATATGAGCGAAGAATGTAAATTAATGAATTAAAGGGCAAGATTTCTATGAAAAATTATTAGGACAGGATAAAAAAAATTACGTATTTTTAAACGCCAAGATTTCCATTAGCCATGTGCTTCGTATACTTTAATATTTAACAATTCATTCAAAATATTCTCCTTAAGAATGTTCGACCTTTTAAAACTAAATTAATTTCTTAGTACCAGAATATTAGATGCAGACTAAAAATGTAGGAAAAATTAAAAACAATAATACACAAAGCTCAAGATAAATCAAATTAATCAGGTGGCTATATTTAGTGCCCGACATTATTTTGAATAGGATTAGTTCTAACAGGAGGATATCTATGCATTGCAAAAAATACTATTCATAATTTCTATTAAACAGCTTGTGATATTGTTTATATCATAATTATAATCTTTTTTAGTTGCACGTCCACCTAAAATTAGAAGGCCCTGAAAAATTATCTCTCATATTAATTATAAAAATTCTGAAAAATGGGAGCCCTTGAGCATCAAGTGAAGACCATTATTTTCACCATTCTGTACAAATCTCTTCAGCTTTACTATTCATCTGCATTACCAGATTCTCCCAATAATTACATGCATGGGAGGAATTAAAAGTCTTGGTCAAGAAACACGAGACTTGAATTGGAGTTTTTGCACATATGACCTACATTGTCTTTTAGAAAATTCAAAGAATCCCAACAGATATTTTTAATGAAAAGTTAGTCTAAGAACCATATTGCACCTTATATTGTTTTGTGTGTGTGTGTGTGAACCGTATAGTGATTTGCAAGTCCCACCCTTACATGAAATGATGATATTCCGTATTTTACATTTTGAAAAATTCAAATTAATTAAAGAAACCCAATGTTGCAGGTTTTCATACAGATTATGGAAATAAATCAACAATGGCTCCCTTGTTCATAGCAATGAGTGATGGTTAGCAACATTTCCGTTCATATGAAGTTACTAACATCTTGTAGAGCAAACACATGCAAAGAGAAGATGAAATGACACCAGACGTCTCCCTTAAAACTTTTTGAAGCATAAAATGATGACTTTGAACCCTCTATAATTAAGGAGCATAATATTCAATCTTTTTCTTACCAAAGAACTTGAAGAAAACACACATTTTTATGACAATATAGCCCTACCCGCCATCTTATATTGCCTACCCTCAGCAGCAACCTCCATGGTCATTACTTAATTTAGGGTTTGTTTGATTATATTCTCAATTTTGTTTTTCTTGAAGCAGTTTTCTAGAACAAGTTTTGAGAACAATAAGTACCAAAAAGCAATGTTTGACCATTGTGCAGATAATCATATCCAAAAGCAAAAGAAAAAAAATCATGGGCCTCATTCCAGCACAAAATGTAGGCCTGTCAACATGCTTAATTCACCCTCCAACAATGTTAAAGCTGCGGATTCAAGATGCTCAATATGTTAGGAAAAAAAAAAAGTTAAAAATCATGCTAAAGTATTTTGTGATTTATTTAACATTTTAAAATATTTTTTCGAGTGTGTCTAATACCTTGAAGTATTTTGCAGTAAATAATTTTTAACTAGACCCTTTATTTTGATTAGTTATATTTTGTATAATTTTTCATCGTATTGCAGATTGGTCACTTAAGCACTTTGGGTTCCAATTTTTTTACAATTTCAACTGCGTTGCCAGAACTCTGGTGGTTGGCTGGCGGTAGGTTTATCAGCTTTTAGGTTTGGTCTTATGTTTCCTGTGTAAGATTGGATGGTTGAGTTTGCGGATATGAGTGCCTGTTTGGCAACACTTATTTAGAGCTTATAAGTAGCTTATAAGCTCTATAAGCTCGATTGACAAAAGTAGAGTCTGTTTGGATCATCTTTTTTGCAATCGGGCTTTTGTCTGAAAAGCTACAATAAGCTATAAGCTAAAATTAACAGCTTATGGCTTATAGCTTATAGTTTATGGCTTTTGAAATATTGAGAGAGAAAAAGTTAAGAAATTTATTACTTCTTTTGGTTCTTATTATAAGCCTCAAATAACTAATTTGTAGATAATAAAAAATCAATTAAAATTAGTTGAAAGTAATGAATAAGTTAGAAATATATTTTTATTTTTAAATATGCTCCTAAAAATATACTTTTATTTTTTCATGTTTCACTTTATATTTAAAATATTTTTTATGACTTCTTCATATTAAATTATTTTAATTTCATTGTATCATGTGAAATTATTTTTTTAATCATGTTTCATTATTTATTAAAACTCATGCCCATTTTGGTAATTTTTCAGCCAAAATTACTTTTACTCAACTATAATCCAAACAAGCTTTTTCCAATCTCATTTTTGTAAACTAGCTTGTCTGAACTCCAATCCAAACACAATTCAGCTTATCCAATTTAACTTTTATCAACTTCACTTTTCCATAAGCTACTTTTTCTATAAGCTGCTTTTACAATCGCTGATCCAAACGGACCCTGAATCTTCGGTCAGGCCGGTGTTTCTGGGCGAAGCGGTCCAATTTAAGCTCGACATTTGATAGAGGTTAGTCAGGCCCCAGCCTTATTATTTAAAGTAAAGCTGGTATGCCCGCGTCTTGAAGCTCTCCATTTTGAAGTCTATGTCACGAATAAGTTACCAAGCCGTACAATTGGATATAAGTCATTGGATTTTTTAAAAATAAAAAATAAAAGGCAATATTCTAAAATCATCAACATTTCAAAATTTCATTTTGACCAGAATGTTGATTTGAGATTTTAAAAATTAGTGTTGCCATTTTGAAATTAGAAATTATAATAAGGACCGGAGGGAGTGTATTTGAGTAATTGTTTATTTTTGCCAACGATATCTGAATAATTATATTGTTGATGATCTATAAAAGCCCTAGATAATTAAAAATAATAATCAGGTCATTTAAGTTAGTATTATTTGCATGGCACCGAGTAAAATCAGATTTTGGCACGTAGTAGAAATAACGCTGAGGAAATCTTAAAGAAAATTGCAAAGCGTATTAGAGCTAGTTTTGAGGAAATAACTCAACTCTCGTTGCTGGCCATATACTACCATATTTATTTATTATTACTTCAAAAATATCCTGAATCAAAGGATGATTAAATTAACTAATTCACCAAAAAAAAACCAAATTGATCTTTACACACTATTGCACCACCAAGACCCTTTCCTGCATGTAATCTAAAGTGTTTTAAAAATTATTTAAAAAAATAAAAGAAAAATTCGGATGAGTTGCCCTAAACTAGTCCCGATCCAATCCCATCCCATCCAGTTCGAGACAGGAAACATGACAAAAAAGTCATCCCTGCCACTTAGCAAAATGGTGTTATCTTGGTTCCATAAATACCCCTAGTTAGACGAATGACACCAATATTAATTGTTAACCATAGTGGCTTGCGACAGGTTTGCTAAGCAGCTAAACCAAGAATATTAATGAACTGAGGAGAGTAGTAGAGATAGAGTTGTTTTGGTTGGAATTATTTACCAAATTGTCATTAATGAAAACAGATATTTATGTTTTTTTAAATTTTTCAGAACATGTCGCTATTTTTTAGTTTTGCAAAACACTTAACTAAAATCTTATTATCAAACAAGTTTTTTTTCTTAATTATTTTTTTTTAATGAAAACTGAATATGAACATTAACAAAATAGAATCACAACAAAAACAAACTCCCCCCCCCATCAATCAATTTTTACCTCTAAAATTAAAGATGGTTATTGATCAAAGAGGAACAAAGAATTATTTAACCTGTGAGCTAATTTAACTAACCTATCCATTGATTATGTTCAAACGAATGTTTAACTTCAAGCGTGATATCTGGCATTATATCAAACGCAATTTGAATTTGCAGCTTCATATCTATATAGTACCTCTAGTTCTAAATATAAGAACTAGTTGACTAATTTGAGTAGATTAAAAAAATCAGTTGAGCTAGTTATTTGTAATAAATAGGTGTTGTTTTTCCTAAAATATCCTTGCTAATCAAGTGTAATGGTTAGAATTATCATTATTAGAAGGACTACCTGGAAAAAAAAAACATAAATATGAGATATAAAATAGATTGAGTCTTATATTTAGAATCAAAATAAAAGTAAAACAAGGTCTTATATTAAGAAGCGAAGATAGTATATGGAAAATTTTAATTAAATATAATGCTTTCACAAAGAAAGTTCAAGATGTCGGCTGGTAGCAAAAGTGAGACTATTGAATCAACTATACTTGGTCAATGTCTTATGATGATTTGCTCGAGATAATAGATGCAGCCATGAAAAGTCGCCGTTGTGCACATCAACAAAGAAGGAAAAAAAATCAAACTTCCAGACGCAAAATCTTTGGAAAGATATATATATATATATTTGTGTGTGGGTATATCTTAATAAAATAAACCAGTTCAAGCATGTGAAAAGGTAATAATAAATCACAATATTTATCTGAAAAACATCGGCTTCTTCACATGGCTCCCATTGGATTCCTGTTTCAAAAGTTGTACACCAGTTTCCCTTTCCATACTATCTTTATGGTGGCAGAGGAAAAGTGTGTGAGAGGTTTACATTTCAGAGGAGGCAATAATGTTTCCTGTCACAGAGATACTTGCCATATTTAGCACCCACCCACCGCAAGCCACTTCCTTTAATTCCATACTCTTCAAGAAATATGATTTCAGAATTCAAATTCTTTTGTTCCGTCCTCTTCTTGCTCGGTCTTTAAAGTTTAAACCTGCAACATTATTGAAGCATTGAAGCAGTTGGTGGACAGTTATGAAAGTAAAGTGCTTTGTTGTTTTCAATATATATATTTCGGTAAACATGTTTCATTCTGTTGTCTAAATCAGTGATGTATGTGGTAGTGTAAGAAGAAGATGCTCCTTCTTTTCCACTTATTTTAGTGCATTGTGACGCCATAATAATCGGACTAGAAGAATCCACAGCTGAGTTAAATCGGAGAGCCAACGGAAGCGACAATCTTGCTACATCGAACCTTTTGAGTTCTTTGAGGTTTCATATCAGATCTTCATGTTGCAGAGACGTTGACCAAAGTAATAAATAGGTGTTTCTCTTGCTCTGTTTCTCTTTGACTCCTCCTATTTGGACTGGATTTTTATTCCCATGTGCATGATTTCTTTTGACTCCTCCTACTTAGTTGGACATTTGTGTATGAAAGAACTCCTATCCCACATGACCTCAGTTTTGGAAATTACTACTTTACGCTTACGTGTGTGTCATTTGGTAAAGAATGTTGAGCGTATTTTTGTTTTATTTCATCTTGGTGTTCACTTTCTTATGTTTCTCTTCTACCTGAAAGCTATGTTCTTTCTGAGTTTTGTCATCTCACATATCATATCTCATTAATTTACCATTTTACCTTTCTAATGTTGATCATATTTCGTTTACCTTTGGCAAGTTCCTTTTTATCTTACATTTGGCTCTCACCTCTTTTCAAATCTGACAACTTCACTTTCTTGCAGCAGATGTCTATGGTAAACTGAACTAGATGCATCATCATCTGAGGTGGATCGATCAAGAGACATTTCCGTTGAGTTCTCCTTCCTTTTTCCATACGATTATATACAATTTCTCTTCTCCTTCTTGCTTTTGTTTGTTTTCTTGTTCATTAACCCAAAAAATAAAAAATCACTGTATTCTTTTCATTCGCCATTAAATAATTAGCTGAAAAAAATGTTTTTTTTGGCTAAAAGAAATAATTTTTTTTATGATTGTGGTCCATGTAATTGCATGTTTCGAAATGGTAAACAACCCTTCCTTCACTGGAAAAAAAAAAAAACCTCATTGAACTATCATATTTACTTAAAGTCATTATATATAGTTTTTAAAATGTATACATTGATATATGCACACTATATATTCACTTAAAGAAGTTATCCATTTTCACAATCATAACAAGAAATATTTAAAAAAAAAAAAAGGTGCATTATATGTACGTTTTATTAGCCCATTGAAGCACTGATATAATTGACCGATCTTACTTATTTTATTCAAATAAAGAGAGTGATTTTTATTTAGTATTTGTATCTTACGTATTAATCTTTTGTTAATATATTAATGTTTTATTAACATTTAATTTGCATATGATGCCATTACATATTAATCCCAGCAAGTATGTTTTTTTAACAATTTATGTAAATATTTGACTGATATAACTCGTCTTACTTTTGAGAACCAATTAAAATCTATCTTTAAATCTAAAATATAAAAAATGTAAACATGTAAATGTCATTCAGTCCTCTATATAATTTGAAATATGTTTGTAAATAGTCAGATTTACTACTATGTTTATTAAAAATAAGTTCATAATTTACTATTATTTATTTCATTTGAAATAGTTAATAATATTAATATTAATGTTCATAGAGGCAAATTAGGTGATACAAAAACTTTATATTACATATGTATTGGGCATGAAAATATTGTCCTTGATTCACACGAGATTTGGCATCTAAAATTTTTGTCAAACTATATCAAATATCCACTCTTAGCACTTAAAAAGTAAAAGTATATAGATTAGCTCATTTTTTTAATAGAGAAAAATGTGAAGTCTCAATCATCATTGAAAGTCTCACTTTTAAAAATTGACTTTCAGTGACAACTCTAGGGTGTGTTTGGATTGGCGTTGAGCAAAACTAATTTCTAGTCTAACTGACTTTTGTAAATAAAGTTAGAGTAAAAATCAATGAGTGTAATGCGATTTATATTTGAATAGGTGCTTATAAAAAGTCAGTTGAAAAAGTTGAAAGTTGTTTGGATAATTAATAGAAAAGTTAGTTTAGTTGTAAAATGACTAAAAACGGCATGGACTTTATTGAATAGTAGTGTTTGAAATTTTATATTTTTAATGTGATAATAGTTTAAAAAAATACGTAAAATTATTATAATAAAATATAAATAGTTTATTTGTGAAATTATAAAATAAAAATATTTGTTACGGAGAAAATTTGAAAACATACTGTAGATAATTAATTAAATATATATAATGGATAAACATGAATATAAATTAAAATTCATTTGGTCTCCAATTAAAATAAATGAAATCACATAACTAATTAAATCGTAAGCTTTGCACAATTTTTCCATAAGTTAGCTAGAAAAGTTAATCCGAATTGTGTTTCCATAAGTCAGTTAAAAAAGTTACTTTTTCCCATAAGTCAGTTAGAAAAGAACCTAATCTAAACAATCTTCTAAGCCACAATAAGCCACAAATCTCAATTTTACGCTTTCCTATATGCTTTTACCATCTCCAACGACAATCCAAACGAGGCCTAAAAAGTTGCGTTGAAAGTATACTTTCAGTGAGGTCGCCACTAAAAGTAAGATTTTGTGGTTTATTTAGCATTCCAACGACACCCTAAAGTATCATTTCTGGTGAGAATTAGAATCATCCAAATTATTTTTATTTTTATTTTTTTCACTACCAGCTATGGCCAAATCAGGTTCGGTTCTATGTCAACATTTTCAATCTTATAGTATTTGGTGCACATTAGATATAAGTTCATGAGTAGATTTGCACCTTAATTGTTAAAAAAAAAAAAAAATTAGTCTGCAAAGGCCTATGGTTTCACCTGAGTTTGAATAAGGATTTTGTTTTTTTTTTTTTTTGCTTTTTATCAATTCATGCTTATAGTTTTACCTCATCTCAATTTATTATGTGAAAATTTTATAATTTATTTTTGGCTTAGACATATCCATACAAACGAAATAACATAATTATGAACTTTATAGATTCTCCCATAGTTTTAATAATAATAATAATAATACTAATAATAATAATAATAATAGAAGAAGAAGAAGAAGTTAAATTATTTTTTGCTCAATAATTACATGCACGGAAGGAATTAAAAGTCTTGGTCAATAAACATGAGACTTGAACAGGAGTCTTTGCACATATAACACGCAAGCGTAGGTTCCACTCTGTCTTTTGGAAAATTCAAAGAATCCCATCAACAGATTATTTTAATGAACAAGTCAGTTTAAGGGGGTGTTTGGGAAACCCAAAACCATGGTTTCAGAAGCACTTTTCCGCAAAACGAGATAATCTCCTCCACATATTTACTTCGTAATCCGTAAAAGCACTTCTGAAACCATGGTTTGGTTTCTATCCAAACACCCCCTAAGAACCATATTGCACGTAATGGACACGCTTACATGAAATGATGGGTGATGGGACCCTAGTTAGTGTCTTTTTGAAAATCTTCTCATGCAAAATTCTACATTTACTTGTGACGATGAAGTTTGGAAAAAGGCAAGGTCTTGCAAATCCTAGTCAATCTTATAATATTCGTTATATTTTTATCAGGGAGCATCCCAAAAAGATATATAAATTTCAAAATTATAAATAAGTCTTGTTTACTATACTTTAATAACAGTTGAGTACATTTAAAAAACAAATAATAACACATTTCTGTAGTCATTTTTTATCTGAGATTTTAAAATTGTAGAGGTAATGTTTTCAGATTTTTTTCTTTTAATATTATCAAATAATATTATTCTTTCTCACCAAAGAATCATATCTAAAAGCAAAGAAAAATAAAATATGGACCTCGTATGCTTTTCCCGGGTGCAAATCTATGCGTACAAAAATGACAATATCATAAAGTATTTTTTTTTATCTGTATCCAATACTGTGAAGTATGAGTATTTTATAGTTTATTTAACACTCTGATCACACCTTAAAGTATCATTTCAGATGAGGGTTAGAATAATATAGATTGTTTTTATTTTTATATTTCCTCACTACCTGCCATGGCCAAATCAGGGTCTATGTCAACATTTTCAGTCTTATAGTATTTGGCGCACATTAGATATAAATTCATGAGTAAATTTGCACCTTAATTATTAAAAGAAATTAATCTACAAAGGCCTATGGTTTCACCTGAGTTTTAATAAGGATTTTGTAATTTTTTCCCTTTTTATCAATTCATCCTTATAGTTTTACTTCATCTCAATTTATTATGTGAAAATTTTATGATTTATTTTTGGCTTAGACATATCCAAACAAATGAAATAAGATAATTATGAACTTTATAGATTCTCCCATAGTTTTAATAATAATAATATGTTAAATTATTTTTTGCTCAATAATTACATGCACGGGAGGAATTAAAAGTCTTGGTCAATAAACATGAGACTTGAATAGGAGTTTTTGCACATATAACACGCAAACGTAGGTTCCACTCTGTCTTTTGGAAAATTCAAAGAATCCCATCAATAGATTCTTTTAATGAACTAGTCAGTCTAACAACGATATTGCACGTAATGGACACGCTTACATGAAATGATGGGTGGTGGGGTTTTAGCTACTGTCTTTTTGGAAATCTTCTCATACAAAATTCGATATTTTCTTATGATGATGAAGTTTGTAAAAAGTCAAGGTCTTGGAAATCCTAGTCAAGCTTATAGTATTCGCTATATTTTCACTAAAGAGGATCCCAAAAAATATATTTAAAATTTAAAATTTTAAATCAGTTATGTTTAATATATTTTAATAACAATTGACTACATTTGAAAAAATAAATGACAACATATTTTTGTAGTTATTTTTTATTTAGGATTTTAAAATTTTAGAGGTATTTTTTTAAATTTTTTCGTTTTTAATATTATCAAATAATATTATTCTTGTTCACCAAAGAACTTGAAGAAAAACACATTTCTATGACAACATAACCCTACCCACCATCTTCCATTGCCTTCCCTCAACAAAAGTTCATGAAGTCAGATAGTATATCCATCTCAATTTCAAGAATGCTAAACTCAAAATCAGATTTGCAGGAAGCCAAGGTCTTGTAAAATCCTAGCCAATCTCTTAATATAATACTTTTTATATTTTTAGTTCTTGTAGTTTTGAACCGTGATTATTCCTATGATTTCTTAAAGAGACTTAGTATCAGTTTAAAAATGCTAACTTTTAATTAGCACCATTAAGTACAAGAATCAAAACTAAAACTTACCAAAAAGACAATAATTAAAATAAAAACTTGTTAAAAATGTGTTCACCAAATCCACTTGTCTCTTGATCACTTAAAAAGGCTTAACATCGTCAATATAATCAGCGTTTGGTTTTCCCTACATAACTATAGTTAGAGTTAAGTTTAAACATGAGTGATTTTTTAACAGGGAAAAGAATGAAAAGAGGTCATCCCCACACAACAGGGACCAAACAAATTGTTATAATTTGTTGAATCCAACATTGCTAATAAATAAAACTAACGTAGATAATAAAAAATGAAAATAAAAAAATATTTATTTAAAGGATACTCATATTTCTAATTTAATATTTTTTTATTAAAATAATTAAATGATTTTGGTTATATATACAAATGTTAAACAATGTAAAATTATTTATATGTTTTTTGACTCAAAAAATGATCATAAAAGAAGAGGATCGCTTGGAAGGGGTAAAATAATCATTTTTTTTTTAATTAAAGAGGGACATTCTTATCATTTAACAACATTCGGAAATTCTTAATTAGACCTCATTGTCTGATTAAGAAGTTGTTAAAAATGTAGGCTTGACTTTGGATTTAGATATATGGCTGGATTTATTTGGGATTCTCCCAATATTAAATGCAGACAGAAAATGGAGAAAATTGAAAATTAAATAATACATAAAGCTTAAGATAAATCAAATTATTCACAATGGAAATGCTATTCATAATTTCTAAACAACTTGTTGATATTGTTTATATCATAATTATTTTTTTTTTTTGGTATCACATCCACCTAAAACTAGAAGGCCTTAAAAAATTATATCTAATGCTCCTCATGTCCTTAATGCAGGATCTAATTAGGGAGTTGATGTTAGTCATATATGTAAAACTTCTTTCAAATATTTATTAACTTGTTTCTAAATTAACCCTATTAATGTTTCCTCAATAGTATAATAATCAAGTAGGAGAGAGAAGAAGGAAATAAGAAAAATGTTTAGGATGTTTTAAAAAAATATATTGTATTAATTAATTTAACTAATATATTTAATTTACTCAAATTAATTAATTAGGTCTTGTATTTAATTTTCTAAAAATGTAGAGTCCTGGAGCATCAAGTGATGAAGACCATTATTTTCACCATGTTCTGTACAAATCTCTCCAGCTTTACTATTCATAGGTTCATTGTTCAAAAACATAAATCATCTGCATCATTAGGTCATCAGCTCATAAACAAGGGATACTACGACGATAAGTTGATAACTAATATATTTAATTTATGGCTTGTTTGATTATATTCTCAATTTTGTTTTTCTGGAAGCAGTTTTCTATAACAAGATTTGAGGACAAAAATACCAAAAAAAAGAAAATGTTGTTTGATAGTTGTTTTAAGAATCATATCTAAAAGCAAAAGCGGAAAAAAAATCATGGGCCTACTTCCAACAAAAAAAGCAAGCCCAAAAAGAATCAGGTATAATATATCTGCACACATGCATGGATAGGTCGGAGTTGTCATATATGGAGAACTTTAATTAAACGCTTTCACAAAGAAAGTTAAAGGTGTCAGCTGGTAGCAGAAGTGAGAATATTGAATCAACTATACTTAGTTAATATCTTCTGATGCTTTCTGCTCGAGATAATGGATGTAGCCATGTAAAGTCGCTGTTGTGCAAATCAACAAAGAAGGAAAAAATCAAACTTCCAGACGCAAAATCTTTGGAAAGATATATATATATATATATTAATAAAATAAACCAGCTCAAACGTGTGAAAAGATAATAATAAATCATAATATTTGCCTGAAAAACATCGGCTTCTTCACATGGCTCCCATTGGATTCCTATTTCAAAAAGTTGTACACCAGTTTCCCTTTCCATGTTATCTTTATGGTGGCAGAGGAAAAGTGTGTGAGAGGTTTACATTTAGAGGAGGCAGTAATGTTTCACGTCACAGAGATATTTGCGATATTTAGCACCCACCCACCGCAAGCCACTTCTTTTAATTCCATACTCTTCAAGAAATATGATTTCAGAATTCAAATTCTTTTGTTCCGTCCTCTTCTTGCTCGGTCTTTAAAGTTTAAACCTGCAACATTATTGAAGCATTGAAGCAGTTGGTGGACAGTTATGAAAGTAAAGTGCTTTGTTGTTTTCAATATATATATTTCGGTAAACATGTTTCATTCTGTTGTCTAAATCAGTGATGTATGTGGTAGTGTAAGAAGAAGATGCTCCTTCTTTTCCACTTATTTTAGTGCATTGTGACGCCATAATAATCGGACTAGAAGAATCCACAGCTGAGTTAAATCGGAGAGCCAACGGAAGCGACAATCTTGCTACATCGAACCTTTTGAGTTCTTTGAGGTTTCATATCAGATCTTCATGTTGCAGAGACGTTGACCAAAGTAATAAATAGGTGTTTCTCTTGCTCTGTTTCTCTTTGACTCCTCCTATTTGGACTGGATTTTTATTCCCATGTGCATGATTTCTTTTGACTCCTCCTACTTAGTTGGACATTTGTGTATGAAAGAACTCCTATCCCACATGACCTCAGTTTTGGAAATTACTACTTTACGCTTACGTGTGTGTCATTTGGTAAAGAATGTTGAGCGTATTTTTGTTTTATTTCATCTTGGTGTTCACTTTCTTATGTTTCTCTTCTACCTGAAAGCTATGTTCTTTCTGAGTTTTGTCATCTCACATATCATATCTCATTAATTTACCATTTTACCTTTCTAATGTTGATCATATTTCGTTTACCTTTGGCAAGTTCCTTTTTATCTTACATTTGGCTCTCACCTCTTTTCAAATCTGACAACTTCACTTTCTTGCAGCAGATGTCTATGGTAAACTGAACTAGATGCATCATCATCTGAGGTGGATCGATCAAGAGACATTTCCGTTGAGTTCTCCTTCCTTTTTCCATACGATTATATACAATTTCTCTTCTCCTTCTTGCTTTTGTTTGTTTTCTTGTTCATTAACCCAAAAAATAAAAAATTACTGTATTCTTTTCATTCGCCATTAAATAATTAGCGGAAAAAAATGTTTTTTTGGCTAAAAGAAATAATTTTTTTTAATGATTGTGGTCCATGTAATTGCATGTTTTGAAATGGTAAACAACCCTTCCTCCTCTGAAGGGGGGGGGGGGAAAACTCATTGAACTATCGTAAGTTTTTAAAACATATACATAGATATATGCACACTATATATTCACTCAAAGAAGTTATCCATTTTCACAATCATAACAAGAAATTTTTTTTTTAAAAAAAAAACGGTGCATTATATGTACGTTTTATTAGCCCATTGAAGCACTGATATAATTGACCGATCTTAATTATTTTATTCACATAAAGAGAGTGATTATATTTAGTATTCGTATCTTACGTATTAATCTTTTTTTAATATATTAATATTTTATTAACATTTAATTTGCATATGATGCTATTACATATTAATCCCAGCAAGTATGTTTTTTTAACAATTTATGTAAATATTTGACTGATATAACTAGTCTTACTTTTGAGAACCAATTAAAATCTATCTTTAAATCTAAAATATAAAAATTGTAAACATGTAAATGTCATTCAGTCCTCTATATAATTTGAAATATGTTCGTATATAGTCAGATTTACTATTATGTTTACTAAAAATAAGTTCATAATTTACTATTATTTATTTGATTTGAAATAGTTAATAATATTAACATTAATGTCTATATAGGCAAATTAGGTAATACAAAAACTTTATATTACATATGCATTGGGCATGAAAATATTGTCCTTGATTCACACGAGATTTGGCATCTAAAATTTTTGTCAAAATATATCAAATATCCACTCTTGGCACTTAAAAAGTAAAAGTATATAGATTAGCTCATTTTTTTAATAGAGAAAAATGTGAAGTCTCAATCATTATTAAAGTCTCACTTTTAAAAATTGACTTTCAATGGCAACTCTAAGGGTGTGTTTGGATTAGTGTTGGGCAAAACTGACTTCTAGTCTGATTGACTTTTATAACTAAAGTTAGAGTAAAAGTTAGTCAGTGTAATGCGATTTATGTTTAGATAGGTGCTTATAAAAAGTCAGTTGAAAAAATTGAAAGTTATTTGGATAATTAATAGAAAAGTTAGTTTAGTTATAAAATGACTAAAAAAGACTTGGACTTTATTAAATAGTAGTGTTTGAAATTTTATGTTTTTAATGTGATAATAGTTTAAAAAAATACGTAAAATTATTATGATAAAATATAAATAGTTTATTTGTGAAATTATAAAATAAAATATTTGTTACGGAGTAAAATTTGAAAACACATTGTAGATAATTAATTAAATATACATAATGGACAAACATAAATATAAATTAAAATTCATTTGGTCTCCAATTAAAGTAAATGAAATCACATAACTAATTAGATTGTAAGCTTTGCACAATTTTCCCATAAGTCAGTTAGAAAAGTTGATCCAGATTGCGTTTCCATAGGTCAGTTAAAAAAGTTATTTTTTCCCATAAATCAATTAAAAAAGAAGCTCCATCCAAACAATCTTCTAAACCATAATAAGCCACAAATCTCAATTTTACGCTTCCCCATATGCTTTTATCATCTCCAATGACAATCCAAACGAGGCCTAAAAAGTTGCTGTTGAAAGTATATTTTTAGTCGCGACATTTATGGTCGCCACTAAAAGTAAGATTTTTAGTGGCAACTTTTAATGTCGCCGCTGAAAGTCACACTTTCAGCACGACATTTTATGTCGCCGCTAAAAGTCATTTTTTTTAATGTATATACAACTTTGTTTTTTTTATGTTAATCATTGTTCAGATGAGTTTTGTCCTTCCCCTCCTTGAAGCATCAACATCTTCAAATATTATATTTCCTTTCACCTTCCATTTCGCTCTAACTTCTTTCCAAATCTGACAGCTTCACTTTCATGTAGCAGATGTCTATGGCATGCATCATCATCTGAGGACAAGGTAGATGAAGGGACATTTCAGTTGAGTTTTTCCTTCCTTTTTACCTAGGATTATATACATACATACATACATACATACATACATACATACATACATATATATATATAAAATATGGACCGACCTACAATTGCTGATCTTCCTGTTACTTTCTAGCAATAGTTAAGGACGCGTCACTTTCTAGCTTCCTGAAGTGTTGTTGATTTCTGGCACTAACATGAGTTTCAATAATGGCAAATAAAATTCTGTTTTACATGAATTTTTCCGGGGTTGTGCATGATTTGTTTAGTTTTGGGAAGCCACACTTGAATGCTTTCATTTTTGTGTTTGAAGATGTACGTTTTGGCTATTCACATTAGTCACATATAATCGGCAGTATTTCTTCTTGCAGTTATTAAAAACACAATCTTAGGGTGAAGCTTGTCCGGCCCCTTACAATAACAAATAGAAAATTTACTGTTTTTATTTTCATGTTTGGACCTAAATTATTTAATTCTTTCTACCGCAATTAAGAATGAAAAATATTGCCAAGAGAAACGTAATTTTCTTTTAAGATGATTTAATTTTTTATTCACTGATAACTGATTTATTAAGTAAATCTGTTATTTATATTTAAGATATATTTAATAAAAACCTACATTTTTATAATTTTTAGTACCGATAAATGAGGTAATATTTCATTCTTTATTTTGAGTTGTCAAGAAGAAAATGCCATTTTGTTCTTTATAGCAATGGTTGCTTGACGATGACGGTAGTTGTTATCAGACTTTTGGGCAATATTTTCAAAAGTCCTTTCACAACCCTTATCATCACCCAAGCAGTCACCCGCAAGAACAAATAATCATGTTTATTTTTTTGATATTTCAAAATAAAGGATGGGATATTACCCTATTTATTTGCATTCAAAATTTATAAAATATGGTTTTTTTTTATAAAGATTATTAGATGTAAAGAACAAATTTATTTAATTTATTTATAAATTGAAAATTAAATCACACAAAAAGTTATGTACATCTTAGCTGTATTATTAATTATCCTGGAGAAAATTAAGTGGTTTACTCCGAAAAGTTAGGTGGATCATTTAATGATGTATTCTAAAATCTTTAATATTGGTTAACATTTTCATCCATGCTTCAAGTTATTCCTCCGGTCCTCCGGTCCTATTTATAAGTCACTTTCAAATCTTTCACACAAATCTTAGGAACAAATTTTCAACCGCCCGTGTAATATAACCAATGACTCACAAGGCTGAAGCTCGCGAAATATGAAAATAGAGGGTGTGGAAAAGTTTGGTGAGGATGAAGGCTCTTCTTCAAACATGGGCTTTCAGGACAATAAGCACCATTTCAAACTTCCCTCGAGGATTCTTGTTTGCTTTGTATATCAAAAACAGATATAAATTCTCTAGCCTAATTCAATTTATAGCGGTAGACAGCTAAGTTCAAATACTCCTTTCGGTTCTTAATTTAAGACCCATTCAACTAATTTGATAAGATTAAAAAAGTTAGGTAAGTTAATTAATTATAAAAAAATGTAACATGTTTTTCCTAAAATACTATAATCATCTTGCTTAATATCACATCTTCCTCTTCTCCTTGATTATAGTTGAGGGAGTATCCATAAGGGTAATTTAGAGAAAACTGATAAATATGATAAATGGGTCTTATATTTAGGACCAAAATCAACTCAACAGTTAGGTCCTATATTAAGGACAGGAGGAGCATAAGCAAAATGAATGTATCCTTCTATTTACGCAAATATTGCTATATGAAGTACAACGCTAGCGCCGTTAGCCAAAAATGAAGTCCTTGATTGTAGCACAACCAGTTCCCTCCAACTAATAAATCTTAACTCTCAAGTATATATGATAACATAATGTGTTGTCTCAAGCATTTGGCATAATTATCATCTTTCTGGGTTTCCTCCTTTGCTGCATCCTCAAAGGCAATAGGTATTAGAGACTACCTCACAGTCCATCTCTAGCAAGAGTAATCTCTGTTTCATTTTTTTTAAAATTTAAATTTACATTAGAAAAATATATATTTGTCTCTTTTTTTTAATTTTATTTAGAATATGTTTAAACAACCTGGAATATGCTTGAGCAAATTCAAATGTGATGCAGGAAAATTTAAATTTTGTTAAGGAAATTCAACTTTGATGGAAGAAATTTTGATTTTGATACATCAAATTTGAGTTTGCTTGCTTGTTTCCTTATCATATTACAGCTTAGATTTCACCAGACATAACTTTAAAAATAAAAATATTTTTTAAATGGGTTTTGTTGCATTAGAAACTAGGCTTACCGAACTCTTAAATCACATGTCATTTGCGTATCTTATATTTAAATTAAGAAAGATATTTTTTCCCTTATCATATTATATATTACGATTTAAAGACAAAATGAGCCAATTTAATATATATTATTCAAATTTTGTCTACAACAAAAATATTCAATCACTAAAAATATAAACAAGAAATTGAAAAAAAATTACAATTTTCATAAACCAAAACCACGATGTATAATTTTTATATAATATTTACAATTTTGTCATATTCAAATTAAGTGTTTTATTTCTTTAATATATTTTATTTACACTTTTTTATTTAATTTTTATTTTAATCATTTAGTTTGCATAGTGATTTTTATATTTATATTTAATATCCATATTTATTTAAATAATAATTTTTATATTGCGTAAGTTTAAAAAGCATTATTTATTTATATCATTTTGTATTTTTTTCAAAAAAGCATTTCTTATTTAATAATATTATATTCTTTCATTAAGGGTAATATGGTAAAATAGCTCAATTTTCCCTCCTCTTTTCATCCAACTAAGCATAAATTTCTAATTGATCCCATTTTCAATTCTAGTGTGAATGAAGCACTCATTTGGTCAAAAAATTTTCATTCTCTTTTCAATTTTTTTCCATTCATTTTCATTCCAATTGATTCTTTAAACCAAATGAGCCCTAAGGTAACCATCCTCATAAAAAATAGTGCTTGAATTAAATTCTTTTGGATAATTTTTAGTGCAACTACCAATTCCCCATCAAGGAGATTGTGGATTTAAGCCTCCACAGGGACCACGCATCATATATTCACTCACTACCTCATATAACTCCTGATTAGAATTCTAGTCGGGAATCTCAGCACTGACAACAAGATCAACATCTTGAGGAGTAATAAGCTTATGGTCCATGGCCAAGAAAGAAAGGCCAAATTATCATACTAGAAAAGAAGATTTTAATAATTATGGAAAATAATGCCTCATAAGTACTGATTGTAAATTATCATATAAAGCCAAATAATCTCTGCTTCAATCCATGCAATTATCAAGCCTCCGATCTGCATTGAGTTTTGTTTGGGACATGTCTTGGGCATATTTGTAGGACTATGCTTCCAAATCGATCTCTACAAGCTTTCACCTATTTTTTTGAACAACTTAAGATTTTGTTTGACATGAAGCATTGAAAATGAGGGATAAGAAAAGGGATTGAGATTGAGAAAAATTATTAAAATAGTATTTAACATGAGTATTTGCTTGTTATATAAGATTAGACAAACCCATATATGTGAGATTAGAAAATACCACTTTCTCTCATGATACTCCCCAATCCTACATACATAGGTTGGGCTAATCCTATATAACAAGCAATTTCTTATACTAAACATTCTTTTAATAGATTTTTTTCAATCCCAATCCCTATCTCTACTCTTAATTTCAATGCTTCCTACCAAACAGGACCTATGAAGCATTATAAATGAAGGATAGAGACTGGTATTGCAATTGAGAAAAATTATTAAAATAGTATTCAGCATGGATAGTTGCTTATTGCATGGGATTAGACAAACCCATGGAGGTAAGATTGGGGAATACAACCTCCTCTTATGGTATTCTCCAATCTCGCAAACATGGGTTTATCTAATCCCATATAACAAGCAATCTTTCATGATAAATACTTCTTTAATAGATTTTTCTAATCCCAATTCTAATCCCCACCCCTCATTTTTAATGCTTCGTGCCAAACGTGACATAAGGGTATTGAAATAGTGTTATGCAATGTTAAGATATTCAACTATCATTAGGTTTTTTGGCCAAAAAAGCCTCTCATTAGGTTGATAGCAAAAAGAGGTCAACATTGCCATTATATATATATATATATATTTATATTTATAGCATATATATGACCTAAACCAGCCCCTATACCTGGGACCGTGCTTCTGTTTAGATCCCTAAATTCGGAAGCTATATGTAATTGTACCTTCCAAAACAATGCACAAGGTATCGTTGATTGTAACATCGACCTCATGTGACATGGTTTATGAATTTGGAGTGGTCTATCCAAAAAGGTGAATGGGACGAAAAAAACTGTATATATTATTTGGTACGAAGCATTGAGAATGAGAGGTAATGATTGGGATTGGGATTGAAAAACCCATTAAATCAATATGTAATATAAGTAATTACTTACTACTTGGGATTGAGCAAATCCATATAGGTGGGATTGGGGAATATCATAGAGACAAGTAGTACTTTCTAATCCCACCTACATTAGTTTGCCTAATCCCAATTAGCAAGTGATCCATCATACTAAACACTCTTTTGATGTATTTTCTCAATTTCAATAACAATCCTTACCTATAATTCTCAATGCTTCATCCCAAGTAATATTAGAAACTCTCAAAATCAATTATGCTAATTGGTAAATGAGGGATTGTTATTTGATGAACTAAACCAGGTATAACTTTTTAAAGTTAAGAGACCAAGTTCAAAATTTTAGATAAAGTTAAATGACTAAAAATAAAATTTAATCATTTTAAGATGATCCCTAGCTAATGTTCACAGATGAACATGACGTTGTAATCATTTCATGAAAATAACCAATCAGTTCACGAAAAGGTAGGTTAGTCTTAAAAGCCAACACCAAGTAGAATTACCCGCGTAACGCCAAGTGAATTTAGTATGATGAAGGGTGGATTAATAGATAAAGTTTGTCTTTTTTTTTTTTTTAAGCATACTCTTAACAGAGACTGTTTAATTAGACTTAAGTATATGTTTCCAAAATAAAGAAGAAGTCCGTGTAATTAAAGTCAAAGTATTTTACTCTTCTTATCAAGTAATAATAAATAGAGAGATATAATAAATATTTTAAATCTCGGTTATCTTTTTTTGATTAGAACATCTTCATTATCTTTAGATCTCATATTCCTTTTCCTTCAGTTTAACTAAATGATGTTGTTTTTTTCTCCCTATTTTTAATGACTGATAATTATTTATCTATATGGCTTCTAGTCATATGGCAACTATTACTCATAATTTTAGTTCAATTATCACAATAAAACATCACTATTTTAATGATCAGGCAAGATAATCTTTTCAATATCCATGACAAACTATTATTCACTTTCAATTATCAATTCATACAATGCTCATATATGGTCATTATCTTGCTCATATTCATGTTAGATTTAGGAAATTTCCCTTCTCTTCGAATAACACATCAATTTTGTCAATTATTTTTCATGAAGGCATTGTGGTTACTAAGGCACTAAAAACTAAACTGATCAATGAACCGATTAGGCCAATGGTTCAACAGGTTAGTGTTAGAACATAGAATATTTGTATTGTATTTATAATCAGTGTACACCTGTAGCTATACGTGTAAGGCTCAGATTACATGTTTCTCTCACTGTAACTATTATTTAATGCAAAGGTTGGGTATACCTTCGGTACCCAAGAATATTCCCTCAATTCTTATCCATTTTCTCTCTTGGTACCAGAGCCCTAGCCGCCATGTCTGCGTCTTCTGCTGACTCCTCAGTCTCTTCCAAAACCTACTCCCTTTTCAGCTCCTCGAGCCAAACGAGCTCTATCAAGTTGGATAGAGAGAATTATTTATTTTGGGAATCGGTGGTTTTACCGTTGACAGAAGGCAACAAGCTGGAGAGCCACATTAATGGCTCTGTTTCAGCTCCCTCTCGTCATATCTCCGAAGGCGGTCGGACGATCCTCAATCCTGCATTTGAAGAATGGTTTTCTGTTGACAGACTTCTTGTTGGCTGGCTCCGTAACACAATGACTCAAGAGGTAGGAGCTCAACTTCTCCATCACAAGACAGCACGAGACCTCTGGGTTGGAGCTCGTGAGCTAACCTGTTCATCACTGAAATCCCGAATCATGGTGTTCAAGTCGGAGCTCCATCACACTCGGAAGAATGGAATGAAAATGGTTGACTACCTAACCAAGATGAAGAACATTGCTGATCAGCTTTCACTTGCCGGTGCTCCAGTAGACACGGCAGACCTCATTCTCCACACTCTGAATGGCTTGGATTCAGAATACAATGCCATAGTAGTGAAACTTATTGATAACCCAGATCTGACTTGGGTTGGTACCCAATCTGCCTTGCTTGCATTTGAAAGTCGCCTCGAGCAGTTGAACCATTTTGCAACTCTTACCATTCAGCCAACTGCAAATGTTGCACAGAGCGATGCCTCTTTTCCTCATGACACTGGACGAACCTCAACCAATCGAAACACCTGGAGAGGTTCACGAGGCTCCCGTGGTAGAAGAGGTCGTGGACGTCGAGGACAATTTCACAATGAGGGACGCCCCTACTGTCATTACTGTGATCGTTTTGGGCATTTTGCTGCTAACTGTTATCATCGCAACACTCAGCCTCCACCTACTAGCTATGGAAATTTCTCTCCATGGGCATTCTATGCTACCCCTCATACAGTTTCTGACCCATCTTGGTACATGGACAGTGGTGCATCGTATCATGTAACTTCCAACACCTCTCAGCTGGACAACTATACTCCTATAGGTAATGCTCATCTCTATACTTGTACTGGAGAAAGAACCCCTGTGGCTGGTATAGGTTCAGCTTCTCTCCCTGCATCTAATTCTAATCTATGTCTTAAAGATGTCCTGTTAGTACCATCTGCTACTAAAAATCTTGTGAGCGTTCAGAAACTTGCTCAGGATAATGCCGTCAATGTGTTGTTTTCTGATGTCTCTTGTGTTGTGAAGGACAAGATGACAGGGCGTCCTCTGGTGCACGGGAGAACAAACCAAGGGATGTATCCAATGGCTAGCGTGCAACGTCGAGCTCAAGTTAATATGGCTGCTTCACCACGTCTAGGACGAGGTTTTGAGGAGTTTATCAAATGGCATTACAAATTAGGACATCCCAGTAATAGAATAGCACAACAGATTCTGAATAAATGTAATGCAAAAGTTGTTGTCCATGACAATTTTGTTTGTGAAGCATGCCAATACGGCAAATCAAAGTATTTACCATTTCCTAAATCTTTGTCTCATTCGAATTCTCCTTTAGAATTGGTTTATAGTGATTTGTGGGGTCCGTCTCCTGTTCAATCACCCAATGGTCATCGCTTCTATATTCAATTCTTGGATGACTACAGCAGATATGTCTGGTTATATCCATTGAAGCACAAAGGGGAGGCAGTAAATGCTTTCAACGTTTTTCGAGCACAAATGGAAAACAAATTTAACACCAAGATAAAAGTTCTTCAATGTGACAATGGGGCTGAATATAAACCCTTTGTGCCAATTACACAGGCTGCTGGTATTGAAATGAGATACACATGCCCATACATTTCTGTACAAAATGGCAGAGCAGAAAGAAAACACCACCATATAGTAGAAATGGGTCTCACTCTCATGGCTCAAGCACATGTCCCACTCACTTACTGGGTCGATGCCTTCCAAACTGCTGTCCATTTAATAAACCAGTTACCAACTCCTGTTCTTGAAGGCTCTACTCCTCTTTTTCAACTATTTCAGACTGAACCAGACCATAATTCTTTGCATCCATTTGGGTGTGCCTGTTTTCCGTGCTTGAGGCCATATCATGATCATAAATTTCAATTCCATAGTCAGAAATGCATTTATCTTGGTCCAGCTCCCCAACAAAAGGGTTTCAAATGTTTAAGTGCCACAGGACGTGTTTATATTTCCAGACATGTTGTTTTTTGACCCCTTGACTTTTCCATGTATTACAGGTTTTCTAAATCGACATTCACCGGTTGCTGTAGATGAATTCACTGCTCCTCTTATTGTTACCTCACCAGCAAATCTGGGTTCCAGTCATAAAATCTCAGAGCAAAATAATACCAGTGAGGATACTGTTCAAAGCCTGAATGTAACAAGCCCAATCAGAGAGCCTCAAGGGAGTCCGAATACAACTCCCTCATCAAGCCCAATCAGGGATTCATCAAGTCCAGGCCAATCAATAAATAATTCGGCCCAAGAAATGGATCTTGTGACTTCTCAGCAAGGAATACCAGTCCTGGCACAAACACAAGACTCGGTTCAATCTGTCAATATAGCTCCAGTTCAGTCCAATATTCATCCTATGACTACTCGGGCCAAAGCTGGGGTGCACAAGCCCAAATATCCATTTGTGGGTCTTTTAACTTCAGAAGATCCGATTTCCATTGCTAAAGCTGTAGAACCAAGAAACGTATCAGAGGCTCTCGCCTCTCCTCACTGGAACCGTGCGATGCTTGATGAGTTTGAAGCGTTGCAGAAGAATCACACTTGGATTCTTGTTCCGTTCACTGGAACTCAAAAGCTGATTGACTCTAAGTGGGTATTCAAGACGAAATTCAAGGCAGATGGATCCATTCTTAAACACAAAGCTCGTCTCGTAGCCAAGGGTTTTCAACAGATACCAGGAGTTGACTATGGAGAAACCTTCAGTCCAATTGTTAAATCTACCACTATACGGGTAGTTCTCTCCATTGCTGTTACTTTTCATTGGGAAATTCGGCAACTAGATGTCAATAATGCCTTCCTCAATGGTTTTCTTCAGGAAGATGTTTATATGAGGCAACCAGAGGGATTTCGTGATGCCCGACATCCTAATCATGTATGCAAATTGATTAAGGCAATCTATGGTCTCAAGCAGGCTCCTCGAGCCTGGTTTGATCGTCTCCGTATAACACTTTTGCAATGGGGTTTTCAGAACTCTAAGAGCGATGTTTCTCTCTTCTTCCGCAGGACACATGACCTCACGGTATTCATCCTAATTTATGTTGATGACATACTAATTACAGGGAATAATTCTGATTATCTGCAGAATTTTGTGCATAAGTTGAATGAATTGTTTTCACTAAAGGATCTTGGTCCCCTTTATTATTTTTTAGGTATTGAAATATACAGAGATGGATCAGGAATATATTTGAATCAGGGAAAATATACCATGGACATTTTGAAGAAGTTTAACATGACAGATTGTGCCCCTGTTCCTACACCAATGGTCACTGGACGACAGTTTTCTGCTTCTGATGGACAGCCACTATTAGATCCAATATAGTACAGGAAAGCCATTGGGTCTCTTCAATACTTGACTACAACTAGACCTGATATAGCTTACTCTATGAACAAGCTTAGTCAGTTTTTATCTAAACCCACAGATGTCCACTTTCAAGGAGTTAAAAGGATTTTAAGATATCTCAAAGGCACTTATCACTATGGTTTGCATATTAAACCATTTAAATCACTTGAATTAACAGCCTTTACAGACGCTGATTGGGCAACAGATTTGGATGACAGGAAATCTATGGCAGGGGTATGCATATATCTTGGTCAAACTTTGGTATCTTGGTCCTCGAGAAAACAACGAGTTGTATCTCGTTCAAGCACTGAATCAGAATACCGTGCTTTAGCTGATGGTGCAGCAGAACTCAAGTGGCTAAATTCCTTATTGTTCGAGCTTGGTTTGTTCTTGAGACGGCCTGCAAAGATATGGTGTGATAATTTGAGTGCTCAAGCTCTTGCAGCCAATCCAGTTCAACATGCTAGGAGCAAACATATTGAGATAGATGTTTATTTTATCCGTGATTTGATTATGTCTGGCTTTATTAATGTACATTACATTCCTTCGTCTCATCAAGTTGCAGACTGCCTGACAAAAGCACTCACTCACTCTCAGTTTCTTCATTTTAGGAACAAACTCGGACTGTTAGTAACACCCTCTCGTTTGAGGGGGAATGTTAGAACATAGAATATTTGTATTGTATTTATAATCAGTGTACACCTGTAGCTATACGTGTAAGGCTCAGATTACATGTTTCTCTCACTGTAACTATTATTTAATGCAAAGGCTGGGTATACCTTCGGTACCCAAGAATATTTAATAAAATGTGTATATATATATATTGGTTCATAAATCATAATGTGATGGAATGATGGCATATCCTTTGTGATAGGATTTTGTTTTGCCAAATTGTTCTTTTTTTTTTTTAATCAATCATTTTTCACATAATTTCTTTTTTAAAAAAGTAATGGATGCTAAGAAAAATTAAAAAGAATCTTTTTTTTAATCTATTTTTGGTAATTTAAAAATGAAGTTGTCTTCATAAAACTCTTCAATATTGATAATTGCAAGTGATTTAATGATTTGGGAAAACAAACCTTTTTCAAATTTAGAAACTAAAATCAAATAACTTACTGTGGCTTGTAAATTGATGTAAAAGTATTTTTAAAAAATTAAAAAATTTTCAATTAATATTTCTTTAGGTATTTATATTAGAGGTATCTATTTAGTCATTTAGCAATCATGTCTTTCTATTTATATTATTTTTCTCAACTAAACATAAAAACAAAAGGAACATATACTATTTTCATGACATGCAAAATATAATTATTTTCTTTTCTAAAAATTTATTCCTTTTTATGTTTTGAGAAATCCTGAAATGGTAACTTAAATAAGCAAAATTTCAGTTTAGGTATAGGTGATCGAATTGGGATTTGCAAATTTACAGAAATAACCATATTGCCCTTTATTTTTTTAACAAGTCATGTAATGATATTAACAACTCTTATAACTATAATGACTGCCTAATAAATGAGAAGATTTTATTTTATAATTTTCATAGGGAGTTAATATTAAAAACATCAACCTTCATAAGAAAATTTTATTAATAACACTATAAAAGCTGTTAATATTGTTATATGACATGTTAACTACATTGCTGAAATTGTAAAAATTTCACTTTTTGAATTTCTTAAAAAACTTATTACTAACTGTTATACCAAACTTGTTAATAGCATTACACAACTTGTTAACTATATTAGGAAAGTTGTAAAAATGACACTTTCTGAATTTTTTAGAAAGTTTATTGTTAACTGCTATACTAAACTTGTTAATAGCATTAAAGAACTTATTAATCGTATTATTGGACTTAAAAAAATCTCCAAAAAAAAAAATAGATGTTAGCTGCTAGAACTTCAGTGATCAATCATCAGTTGGCCACCTGAGCATCGATGAGGGCAGCCCCCTGAACTCCGACGACTGTCGTGGGTATCGGAGCTCCAACAACCGGCCAGGCGATGAGAGTGCTTTTTTTTTTTTTAAAGAAAAAGGAAAAATTTCAATTAGCCCCTTATGAAGAGATTTAATTTCCAACAGACCCCATAAGATTTTGAAACTTCATTTCAACCCTTTTGATCAAAGTGAAATTAAATGTTATAAGTTGAAATACAATTATGCCCTTGTGCTATTTTTTTTAATAAAAAAAAAACCCTTGCTAGAACTCTAACCACTAGACCTCCTGCCGCCAGTGGTTGGTCACCAGAGCCCTGGTTCCCAATGGCTAGAGCTCCTTGAGCCAAAGATTTTTTTTTTTTTTTTTAAAGGTGGCCAGGAGGTTTGAATCCATGATTCCTTGGCACACTAAAAAATTTATAACTATCAAGCTATCCAATCCATTTAATCACATAATGTAAAGAATATATATATATTTATATAGTGAAGCAAACAAATGCAGGCATCCATGTATGAATGAACAACTGAAATAAGGCAATCCACAACACAGACTAGGTGATTTGTAAGAGGTTTACTTAAGTTCACAACTCCATTTGAGGTCCTGTAGATAGAAAAATTAAATGTCAATGGTTGCATGAACAATTGAAATTATGTGATTTACAACAAAAATTAGGCAAATTGAAGAGGTATATAGGAATTCATAGTTCCATTTGAGCTTCTATTAAGAGAAAAATTATATGTTGAGAGTTGCATGAACAACTCAAATAAAATGATTCACAACACAAATTAGGCAATTTTGTTTTTTTATCCTAAATTACATGCTCTAATCATTGAAGCAATTTTATTTCTTTTATTGCTTGCAATTTATAATTTTATATATGTATTTTTTTGTAATAAATTTTAATTATGCTTGTCATAATTTTGCAACGCAAATTTTGTCTTATTTTAGTTGTTCATGTAACTCTTAATACTTGAATCATTAGAGCTAGAGAAGTTGCTTTGTAAAATTATGACAAGCACAATTGAAATCTATTCGGAAAAGAAATATGTATATAAAATTATAAATTGCAAGGAATAAAAGAAATAAAATTGCTTTAATCATTAGAGCAAGGGATCCTTAATAAAAGAAATAAAAGTGTCTAATTTGTGTTGCAAATCACCTAATTTTAGTTGTTCTCCTAATATTTAATTTTTATCTCCACAGAACTTCAGATACAGTTGTGAATTTCTGTATACTTCTTGCAAATTGCCTAATTTGTATTGTAAATCACATAATTTTAATTGTTCACGTAACTCTTGATATTTAATTTTTCTTTTCATAGAACCTCAAATGGAGTTTTGAATTCTTATATACATCTTGCAAATTGCCTAATTTATGCTGTAAATCATCTAATTTCAATTGTTCATGCAACCCTTGACATTTAATTTCTCTCCACATATGACTTCAAATGGAGTTGCAAATTCCAATATAACTCTGACAAATCACCTAATATGTGTTGTAAATTGTCTTATTTCAGTTATTTATTCACACATAGACATCTAATTTGTTTTGTTATTTGTTATATACTACCTCCGATCCTAAATATAAGAGCTAGTTGACTAATTTGAGTAGATTAAGGAAAAAAGTTAAGTTCTTTATAATAAATAGGTGTTATCTTTTCTAAAATATCCTTATTAATCAAGTGTATTGGCTGGAACCACCGTTATTAGAAAGATTATCCTGGAAAAAAATATATAAACATGAAAAATAAAGTAGATTGGGGCCTTATATTTAGGATCGAAATAAAAGTTAAACAAAATTTTATATTAAGAATCAGAAGTAGTATACATATTGCATTGTATTATTAAATAAATTAAATGGTTTGGTGATTATAATGTTTTTGGTGTGGCAAAGGTCAAGGGTTCAAACCCTCTTAGCCACCTTATTTTTAAAAAAAATTCTTTGGCCAAAGAGACTGGCACTAGAGCTCTCATGAGATTGATATTTTTTAAATATATATAATGGCATAATTATATTTTCGTCTATAATATTTAATTTTATTTTGGTCAAATAGACTGAAATGAAGTTTCAGAATCTTATCATGACTATTGGAAATTAAATTGCTTTAAAAGGGGCTAACTGAAATTTCCCTACAAAGTTCCAATGACAACAAAACACTCTATAACGGTAAGTTTTAAAGTAATAAATAATAACTGTACACTTATTATTAAGACTTATTAATATTTTTTTCTGAGATATTATTGTAATTCTCTTCCAAAAATAACCATGAAACTTCCCAACTTCCAATTCCCTAAACATGTGTGACTGTGTGCGCCTCGAGTCCTGTATGAAACTTCGTTTTTTGTTTTTTGTTTTTCCTTTTTTTGAGCAAACTGAATGAAACTTCGTTGATTTGATTAGGACCTCACAGAACCGGACGACGGTACAAAATGAATATTGTTTATAACTGTTTTTATAAATTTAGTACTCAAAGTATATAATAATTTTTTTAATAAATACCACTTTTCATATATTTTGAGCACTCTCAACAGGAACATCAATCCTTACAAGTTATAACAAAGCTCCATCTTTGAAGCTTTAGACAACAAAATGCATGATGCCTGAATAAGCAAAACAACCATGTTTAAAGGAAGTACAGGGAGGCGTTAGTGGAGAGAAATTGACAGCAGTAATTATCTTTTGTGTGTGTATTTTATTTCGGAGCCGCCTTCCACTGGCACACTCATCCGTAGTTTGAATAAATTGGACCCATTTGAACCCACCCAGAAAAACACAGCGGGTTTTAATGAGTTGGATTTAAAAAATTAAAAATCAAAAATAAAATTTCTATTTTTTTCTTACATCTTTTTTTTAATTAAAATTTTACAACCCACTTCTTTGATTATTTTTCAAATTAAATTCATTAAAATCACTCTTCCCCTCCCCTCCCCTCATACTAAATAGACAGTTTTAGAAATTTTCCTTTTATATGTTTTTTATTTTAATATATATATTCAAACTAAGAAAGAGAAGCCTATTTTTATTATAAAACAGTATAATATAATTTGTTATTCAACATTACATATATTAATATTAATTTAATTTATTCTGGTAAAAAATTTTCGGTTACATAACCGAACCGTAACCGAAAACTGAACCGAACCGAATTTAATTTTGGTTTTTCGGTTCGGTTATTTCGGTTTTCGGTTACATATTCAGTTTTTATTTTTGTAATAATTCGGTTTCGGTGTTCAGTTCAGTTAGTAGAAAAAAATTTGGTTATAACCGAAAAAACCGAAATGAATATATTATATGTTTATATTTAATAAATATTATTATAATAATTATATATATGGGTTTATGTGAACTCTTTAAATATATCTATATTCAATAAATATGGTTATAATAAATATTATTGTAATAAATCACATTAAATGATGAAATGTTTATTAATTAATGGTTGTAATTGTGTTTTATTATTATTATTAATTTAAAATCACTTTCATATTTATATATTTCGGTTAATCGGTTAACCGAACCGAAATAATTCGGTTAATTCGGTTTTGGTTAGTTCGGTTATCGGTTATCGGTTCGGTGTTTAAAATTTGCTCTATTCGGTTATTCGGTTAATTCGGTTATCACCAATAACCGAACCGAAAAACCGAATACTTACCCCTAGTCAAAATATATTCAAACTTTTTCTGGATGGGATCATTTCCGGGGATTTTTTAATTAAAAAAGGTTATTTTAAAATTGACCTCTCCCCCTCTTGCAAGATTGACGATGGCCATTGGGTATACAATAATGCAACGCATGTGGTGTGAGGTGCTCTTTCTCACTGTGAGTGTGATACACGTGAAAGCTCGACGAGAAAGAAAAGCCTCTTTCTATCTCATCATTGCATTTTTCATCCTCTGTTTCTCTCTCTCATATCTCTGTGAGCTTCAAGAAATGGCTGGAAATGGTGAGACCCAATCCGTCTCTGTACCATTCTTCATCTATTCTTGTATGTATGTATGTATGTTAGAGCGCACTTCTAAACGGTTGAGTTCTGTTTCCGGTGTGTTTTGCAAACCTGCTCTGCTTCAGATTCGCTCGCCGAATTTCTTGCGTCTGCAGTTCAAGCTGCTCAGGAAGCTGGTGAGGTTAGTTGATTTTTCATTCAGTATTAGTTTAATTTGGTGGTCTATTTCTTGTATTTCTTTCTGGTAACTGAGTGAATTTCCAGATTATTCGAGAAGGATTCTACCAGACAAAAAAATGTGGCGCACAAAGGGCAGGTTTGTATTGACATTTCATTTTAATTTTCTTGGTCGTTTCTTTTAGTATAGATTGTAGCATTTTAGTTGCAGGATTAACCTCAATGCTCGCATTTTAGAAACATTGAGAAAAACTGGTATCTCGTTTCAGGCAAGCTTTATGTAACCGTTAGTGATTGTGCCGAGAAATTATTGGCATTGATTCCATAATTACAAGAATTGAAAGTTTGGTTGAATGTCAGTTTATTTTCTTTTTTGCTTCTCGGGGGAGAGGGCATTACGGGAGATGATGAGCAAAAAGGTAAAATAAAACGCGCGTTCAAGAATCCTGTAAATGACTCTTCTTGGAAAAAGAAGTTTGAACCAAATACTATGGCCTGCTCAGGGTTAAAAGTAGAATGCACCATTCGCTCCTATGGAGAAAGGCAGGTGAAGTTAAAGAGGAAAAGCATAGTTGTAGCATCATTGAATGTGTTGTGCAGGGGAAGAAGAATTGTAGCACTCATTTCAATGATTCTTCCAAGATGTCAAAACCTATTTATCCTGAATGTTCTCTAATTAGGATTAGGAAACAAGCCCCCTCACATGTAGCCCTTTGGTTTTAAACTGTGAAACTCGTCTAATCTTATGACTGATATTTATAAGGTTGATCTGTTAGGAAAATTCTCAGAAATAATTGTATTAATATCGAAGGTGTAACAATCTTGTTTGTAGCATGCATGGCTGCTTTCAGTGAGCTATCTTAACTTCATCATCTATGTAGACTGGAGAGACTTTATTGGGATCAATCTAATAGCAAGAAAGTGATTCATTAACTATCATGCATAACAAAAGTTAACCAGGGCAAAACAAAATCAAAACAATCAAGCTCACTGGTTTCTTTACTAGCCTCAGATTTGGGCCTCTCATGGGTAATTCCGTTTATTGAATTTAAATTTAGTATCTTGGGTTCTCTGACTAGCTTCTTGTAGTTAGTTCATCTAATTCTAAGCTTAGTATATATTCTAATTTATTTGCTTTTATGCTGACATTTTGTGGAGGGGGTTGAAAAAAGTTTGCAAATTTTTTGACAAGTTTATTGCTTTTAATTGAATGTTTTTAATTAAAACTAGAAATTTTTTCCTGTGCAATGCACATGGTGGTGTGTAACTACATATGATTAGATTTGAATTACATATTTGATAAGGGGTATTACATATTCGCTTCAATTTAGGACGTGTTATTCTATTAGTATTCTTCACCATTTCTTATTGAAACTGTAACACCCCGAATTTTATGATTTAGGATGAATAGAAAAGAGAAAAATTTATTAAAATTATTTATTTGTCAAATAAAGGGGGAAAATTATGGAATAATGATTTTTAGGGTTTAGAGACATTTTGGAAAAGGTATTTCCCTAAAAATGGCTTAAATAATTTTAATAGATAATTTTAAGAGAAGAATGGTTTATTTTCTCTGGAAATTATAGAAAAAAATATTTAGAGATTTATATTTAATCTGAGAATTTTAGGATAACCAGTTGTGATGGATAAGAAAAATCCATTCAGGATATTTTGGTTTAATTTCTGGATATATCTTATATTTCAGAAAAATAGGAGAAGGGATAGGATTGGAGAAATAATTATTTTGGAGGGTAAAATGGTCCAGAAATGTGGTAACACACGTGCTGCCTTCTCCTCAAGACATCTGAATCCTTTCTCCATTACACAGCTGGTTATCCACGCGTTCTGATTCACTCCTCCATGTATTAGCTGATCACCACGCGTTGCACTTCACTCAGTCGGTGTCCAAAGAAAAGAGAGAGAGAGACGAGACAAATAGAGACAGACCGAGAGTGAGGACGGAGAGCGAGAGGAAGAAGTTGGCGACGGAGGTGGTGATCGGAGGAGCTACACCTGCTTGCAAACCGGTTAAACTGTTAAGGTGAGCTTCACATGTCCATCACTGTCTTCATTTTCTGGTTTCGGTCATGTTTCTGGTGTTGTCAAGGAGAGAGAGAGATACGTTTTAGTTAGAGAAAATCTTGGTTGAATCTGAAACTCAATGATGATGAAAGAACGGTGTTTGTTGATGGTTATGGAGTGTGTCTTATGGCGTGCATGTGAGATTTCTTGCTGTTGTTTCTATTCTGGTTTTGGCTGAACTCTGGTGTAGTTTTGCAAGCTTGAGTTTCGTTGTTGTATGTCGATGTTTGTTTCTGGGCTATGGCTGTACGAAGCTAGAGTGGTGATCTTTGGAGCCAAACTCTTTATTCTGATTCTTTGTGCTGTGAGTTTTTGGAGTTAACAAGAAGTAATAGATATCTATATATGCATCGGTTACTTCCTCTGTTCTTTAGTCACCGAAACAGGGGTTATAAGCTTTGGGAGTTTGGTTCTGCTGTTTATAAACGGGGGCGAAATCTTTTGTTTAAGGTTGGTTACGGTTTGGAGGAAGAGACCGAGGAAGATGCAATATATATATGTATATAACTAGTTAGCTGTGTTAAATGTAGGATAGTGATTTTGGATCTGTTTGAATGGGGAGAACAGAAGCCTCTGTGTGTGTGTGTGTTTGTTGCTGTCGTGAGACTTGAATTCATGGAGCTAGGGAAATAGTCGCTGGTTAGATGATGACCGTTTTGGAGAGGAGACCGAACTGATATATATATATGCATATAGTTTCAGTATATGTAGTAATATATGACTTACGTGGGAATTTACACTGGTTATATTTTATATATAAGGGCCGTGGGATTATAATGGAAGGAAAGGTTATTGAGGAGGAATGTTAAAGTTTGAAGGAATTAGATGGGTAGATGTGTGAAGTTAGAAATGAATTAATACAATGTTAAGTGATTTCCATGAATTTAAGATATGGAGAAGTAAGGAAATAGATTAGCTGTAATAGAATAGATATAATGAGAAGTTTTAAAGATTGAAGGATTGAGTGAGAATTAAAGTTAATAGCTGTTTGGTCACCGAATAATCTTAAAGTTAGATATTTGCTTGAGGAAGTTTAACTTGGGATCTAAGAGATTAGAATAATTAAGTGAAGGGAACTCATTATTTTGCCTTCAAATATAATAGATAAAAATAGTATATTTGACCAAGATGACCAGTTACTAAGAAAAGTAATTGTTTGGGTTGAGATAAAGAGAGAAACCCTCCACAGTAAATGTATTAAATAAGAAAATTGTCCAGGATGACCAACTATTATGTAAGGGTAGAGATTAAAGAAGATTTGGGATTTAAAGAGAGTTATTTAATTTATGAATTACAGTTGAATCAAATATTGATCTACCCTTACAAACATGATAGGTTTTGATATATGCTCAAGCTCACCAAGAAGCATAAAGAAAGGAGAACGGTAAGGTTTTATTTGGAGGGAAGCAGACCAGGTAGTAGTTCTTTCCTACCTTACACTTGTGTATGATTGCTGCATGTCTGTTTGTGCCATATTGCTGTTTAAAGCATGAGAACATGTAATCCTTAATTCCTTGCATGGATTTTTAGCCGTGATCACGTGTAGCTGATAGACATAGGGCAGTGATTGCCAATTATTTGCGCATTATTTATTCAGCTTGTCTGATAGACATGGGGCAGTGATTGCCAATTATTTGCGCATTATTTATTCAGCTTGTCTGATAGACATGGGGCAGTGATTGCCAATTATTTGCGCATTATTTATTCAGCTTGTTTAATAGACATGGGGTAGTGATTGCCAATTATTTGCGCATTATTTATTCAGCTTGTTTAATAGACATGGGGTAGTGATTGCCAATTATTTGCGCATTATTTATTCAGCTTGTCTATCTGTCATTGCGCATAAATGCTTAATTGCATTAGCTTGCAAGGTTATGTTCCACTTTGGCTTGTTTTGCATGCTTTATGTAATCTGCACATTTGTTTGATGGAAATTACTACTACGGGGATTTGTTTGAATCTCACCCTCCCATTCATGATAAACAGCGAAGGCTAGTAACTCGAAGGATAAGGAGGATGTTTAAGAAGAAGGTGACCTGATTGAAGAGCAGAGATACCTGTTATAATTCTGTAAATTGTATAGCAAAATATTTGGGCAAGTAACTTTACTTGCTCTATGGAAATATTATTTTGTATCCTCTAGAAGAAGGAAGTGAGCATTGCCTGGTGCACGTATATGCTGTCAACCAAGAGCGTTGCTTTATTTTTTTTATATAATATTATAAGATTGTATAGTATGAAATTATTTTAGGTGATAATAGATTAAGTTGAAAGCAAGGTTAATATTGGATCACTCAACAGTTATCTGAAGGTTTGAAATATTTGATCAACGGATTCCAATGTTAAAGGAAAAAAAAATAATTCCCTGTCTTTTCCCAGGACGGAAACCTGGCGTTAGTGATTCACAGACGTTAAAATGATCCTATTAGTATATAAAAGTGAGATGTTGCAGAAACAATTATAATATGTTTTTCTTGAAAATTTATAACTTTCTATGTATTTTTAAAAACATAACATTTCTTTTATAAAATAAAATAATAAAAAATAAGGCATATGTATATGGATTGTATTCAAGGCCCCTCTTATTTCAAGAAATTCTCATTTCTCCCCACCCCAAAATTTTCTTCTTTTGCTTTGTATTTTTAACAATATAACTTTTTATATAAAATAAACTAATAAAAATGAGCCACATAAATGTGGAGAGAGCATATGCACACACAAATTTGGGTTATTTGGCCATAAAAAATACTAGATCTGCATAAAGTTGAATAGATTGAATTATTATTAATAACTCACTATAATTATATGAGAAACTGATACAGGAGACAAGAGGACGCATTAAATTAAAACAAATTTAGATAGCAAATAAAATATAGATCTACAACCCGACCCATTTAAGCATTAGCGGGTATTACAAGATTTCATAATTGAATGTTTTTAATTAAAATATATCTGTCTTTTTTCTAATATTATTTTGCAAAGTAGAACGAATTAATTACTATGTTGGGTTCTTGAGGACTTGTGCTTCTAGGTTCTTTTAGTTTATTGGGTTCTAAACTTGATATGGATGACCTTTCACTTTTCTTGGATCTTAGTTACGTTTGCTAAGCGCACTTTGAGAGGTTCTCTGAAAAATTAACAACATTAGGAAATTGAATTCGAACTGAAAAGATTAAATTAAAAACAAAAAAATTAAAAATAAGAAATTGAAACAAAAACTACTATATTTATACGATTTTTTTGCACATGTTTAATATGAATTATAGAAATCAAATTTTCAATACTAACACTAGCGGGGGATATAATTAGTTCAAAATTAAATGATGCACTGATAAAATTAATAATGCATATGTTACCAACCAATATTGATGTATTCTTTTCATTCGCCATTAAATAATTAGCTGAATAAAATTCTTTGTTCGCTAAAAGAAATATTTATTTATTTTTTTATGATTGTGCTTCATGTAATTGCATGTTTTGAAAGGGTAAACATAAAATTCATCATTATTAATGTGGTCAAAGTATACATTTGGTCCTTTAACTTTGTATAAGGTCTCAAATTGGTCCTTTAACTTCAAAAAGCATACATTTGGTCCTTTAACCCTAGAATCATTAGGCTTCAATGATGATTTTTTGTAGCAATCACGGATGTTTTGAAAATTAAACTTAATATGTTACCATTTGAGAATATTTTATCAATATTTAAGATTTTAATATCATCATTTTAAAAAAAAAAATTATAGGGTTAAAGGACTAAAAATATACTTTTTAAAGTTAAGGAACCAAATTGAAACCTAGTACAAAGTTAAAGAACCAAATATATACTTTAGCCTTATTAATGCTATATGAAGACAACCCTTCCTTCTCCCAAAAAACAAAAAATCATTGAACTATCATATTTACCTAGAGTCATTTATTATATATAGTTTTTAAAACATGTACATATATGTGCACACTATATTCACTCAAAGATGTGATCCATTTTGACAATCATAACAAGAAATATTTATTAAAAAAAAACGGGGCATTATATGTGCGTTTTATTAGCCCATTGAAGCACTGATATAATTGACCAATGTTAATTATTTTATTAAATAAAGAGAGTGATTTTTATTTAGTATTCGTATCTTATGTATTAATCTTTTGTTAACATATTAATGTTTTATTAACATTTAATTTGCGTATGATGCTATTACACATTAATTCCAGCAAGTATGTTTTTTAACAATTTATGTAAATATTTGACTGATATAACTAGTCTTACCTTTGAGAACCTATTAAAATCTATTATTAAATCTAAAATATAAAAAATGTAAACATGTACATGTCATCCAGTCCTCTATATAGTTTGAAATATGTTTGTATATAGTCAGATTTACCATTATATTTATTAAGACTATGTTCATAATTTACTATTATTTATTTCACTTGAAATAATTAATAGTATTAAATGTTCACATAGGCAAATTAGGTAATATAAAAACTTTATATTATATATGTATTGGGCATGAAAATATTGTCCTTGAGTCACACGAGATTTGGCATCTAAAATTTATGTCAAAATATATCAAATATCCACTCTTAGCACTTAAAAGTAAGAGTATATAGGTTAGCTCATTTTTCGAAAGGAGAAAAATGTGGAGTCTCAATCCTCACTATCTTACTGATTTACATTAAATTAACTGAGGTATCTATGAAGTTTTTTATTATTTAAAAAGTTTCATGTATATTTTGATTAAACTATTTATTTTTTTTAGTGTTTATGAATATAATTCAAGAGATATTTGACTTGCATAAGTTAACATTTATTCATGGAACTTTACCCAGGCACATTGCATAGTGGTGTGATCCAATGAGAATAATCAAAACAATTTCTGTTATTTTCATGGGTGATGCCATTATAATCTGGTTGGGAGTACGATTTTCATGAATTCATGTTAATTTGTGCATGTCAAATATACTTTGAATCATATTATTTGACACACAAAAAATGAAGAACTAGTTTTAAAAATATAGATGAAAATTTTCAAATAGTAAGAAAAAATTTCATACACGCTTCATTAAATAGATCAGCAGGATAACCATAATCCAAACACTCAACAACCGGTTTTGAAAGGATGCTTCAAATAACAATACTACATATGACAAGTGCTAACTCCATTTATGATACATATGATGTAAATGAGTTGATCTCATGGTGGCGACATCATCATAGGGGCGCAACACGATTATCAAAGGTGATATTATCATCAAGGCCAGCATAATATTGCAGTTGCGGTGAGAGTGTACTTCTGTTGCTGTAAAGTTTTTGGTTTATGATACCCTCTTCATAGCTGTATCTATTTTAAAGTGAGTATCACTCCGCACTTGAGACAGTGCCATAAGTACAAGAAAACTGAAGTTTATAGGCATCTGGATAGGATATCAAGATCACTCTATTTGGATTCCCATGTCTGTTATGAACTATCATTTCATTAATATTCTCCCCTTGAGGGGTTAATAGTTTTTACGGCATCATCTAGCAACTATAGGATATAATGACGATTGGGTTACATTTATAGATGTTGAAAAGAATTTGGACTAAATGACGGTTTTTAACAAGTAGATAACTTGCTAGGAAATTAGTAATATCTCTTATCGTATCCATTGTTGCTGTGTCCCCAGCTTGAAAACCTTGATTTTATCGTTGAGCTTGTTGAGTTGGGATCTAGGACTTTGAAATTCATCAATAAGATTACCAAGTTCCTTTACAAATGATAATTTAAAATCATGAATCTCATATATGAACTTTAAAGGCTTGGATCCGACCTTGGCAACCTTATTGATGAGCTTTAAGGCATTCAGGATAGGGACGAGGAAATAATAGATAGGATAAGGGATATATTGCTGGTTGTCTAGCGAGAATTTATCTATTGAAAATCATCATTTAATCTCAATTTTTTCAATCTTATCAAAAGACTCTTCTTCTAGTTTTGCACTAAATTGTCGAGTCTCATAATTTTCAGATGATACGGTAGAAACAATTGATCACCTTAGGGGGGATTATGACAATGAAATGATATTCCATGATAGGTTTGGAAAATCTAAATAAATTGACCATCACACCCCATCCAAATGCCTGTAGAATTGAATTTCTTTATATTTCTGACACTAATTAGTCTCAAATGTCGGGTGAGACTCATTTTGGAATGGATTTATTTGCTGAATTTTGGTTGTTCTGATGATATTATTTACAAAATGAAAACCTGAGGGAAGTAGCAATACCTCCCCACGCCGGTAGCATTGTTATTTTGACAATTGATGATGATGCGGCCTTTGATGATGATGTCGTTCCTATAGTGATGGCATAAGAAATTGTAATGGGTGCGATAGAAGGTTCAATAACCCTCAATCCCACAACAAATGGTTCCCCTAAAGTTCAAACACTTGGCTTAAATCTAATTATCAAACAAGTTTTTTTCCTTCATTTTTTGTTTCAAAAAATTAAAATTTGCTTCGAGAATACGAAATCCAAAAAGCCCCTTTTTCCTCACTTGTCCATATCTGCATACTATTATCTACTTGAAATATAAAGTTGCAGCCAACATATATTGGGAGAAACTTGGTAAACATGTTTCATTCTGTTGCCTAAAACAGTGATATGGGAGTGTAAGAAGAACATCCTCCTTCTGTTTTGGATTTACTTATCTTCTTTTGGTTCTGGGTTTGTGTTGTGTTGTGCTCATTGGTGTCCGTTCTTCAGATCTATACAACTTTATAATTATTTTTTTTTCCTTGGTAATCATTGTTCAGATGAGCTTTGTCCATTCTATCGTTGAAGCATCAACATTTCTCCAAATACTACCTCCGGTCCTTAATACAAAAGCTAGTTAACTAATTTGAGTGGATTAAAAAAATTAATGAAGTTAGTTATTTGTAAAAAATAAGTGTTGTTTTTCCTAAAATATCCTTACTAATCGTGTGTATTAACTAAAACTACCATGTAAGGAAACCTTTAACGTATGCAACCACTATAAAGGATTACCTTGGAAAAGATAGATAAATATGAAAGATAAAGTGAGTTGGAGTCTTACAATTAAAATCAAATTGAAAATCAAATTAACCTTTTTATTAAAGACTGAGGTAGTATTATATTTCACTTTCATCTTACATTTGGCTCCAACTTCTTTCCAAATCTGACAACTTCACTTTCATGTAGCAGATGTCTATGGTATGCATCGTCATCTGAGGACGAGGTAGATCAAGGGACATTTCAGTTGAGTTTTTCCTTCCTTTTTACCTAGGATTACATACATAATATGGACCTTTTTTTATTTTGATGCCTTGATACATAATATCGACCTACAATTGCTGATCTTCCTATTACTTTCTAGCAACAGCTAAGGAAGTGTCACTTTCCAGCTTCCTGAAGTGTTTTTGATTTCTGGCATTAACATGAATTTCAATAATGGCAAATAAAATTTCTGTTTTACGTGAATTTTTCCGGGGTGGTGCATGATTTGTTTAGTTTTAGCTAGGAAGCTACACTTGAATGCTTTCATTTTTGTGTTTGAAGATGTACGCTTTGGTTATTCACATTAGTCATATGTAATCGGCAGTATTTCTTCTTCCAGTTATTCATATACTGACCTTATATATGAACATGCGAAGAAAAAGCACAATCTTCAAGTGATGTTTGTCAAGCCCCTTAAAATGACAAATAGCAAATTTACTGTTTTTATTTTCATATTTGGACCTCATCAATTATTTAATTCTTTCTACGGCAATTAAGAATTAAAAATATTGCCAAGAGAAATGTAATTTTCTTTTAAGATGATTTAGCAGTGGTTTTTGCACTTTGTCGTGGTCATTTAATTGCTACAGATTTTCGACCAGTACTTTACTCCCTTTTAACCATCTTAGACGTTTCAAAGTGCCATTTACACTTCCATTTGAGCTTTTCTCTGAAATATTTCCTGCTCTTACTTGCATAAATCATAGATAAGTCATGGACCAAGTTGTCACGTGCATCCCAATGGAATTTTGTCGGATTAACCTCGTTCATAGAATTGGCTTCTGCGTATGCAACTGCTAACGGTAAGCTTCTTTGTCCATATCCTAAATGCAATTTCAATAAGTGGTACCCACAAGATGTTGTTAGAGACTATTTAATTTTGAAGCCTTTCCCACAAAATTATACAGTTTGGTCTTTCCATGGTGAGTAACATGATATGATTACTCAGTCAACTCCTGTAATTTCTCGAATGGGAGTTGAAGCGGAGGAGTCTGACCCTATCGATGATGCTATGCGTGATGCATTTGGGATTCACGAATACATATCAATTGAAGAAGTACAAGGACCTGAACCAGAGTTCTTAAGAAACAAAACTGCTTGAAGATTTTTTGATCTCGTAGGTGATGCTGATAAGCCTTTATATCTTAGGTGTATAAATTACTCAAAGCTATCATTCATGGTAAAGCTATATCATATAAAATGCTTATGCGGTATGACAGACAAGGCAATGTCAATGCTCCTAGAATTATTGACAAATGCATCCTCTCATGCGAATTTCCCATCGTCATTTTATGAAGCGAAAAAGATTATTAACAAGCTTGGCTTGAACTACATGAAAATTGATGCCTGTCCAAATGATTGTATGTTATATTACGGAGAGCATGCCAGCAGAGAGACTTGTATAAGGTGCAAGACATCTAGGTAAAAGCCCACACAAAAGGGGGAAAAGTAGAAGAGGAAACCTATAAAGATTCTAAGGTATCAGTTGCTTCAGTATTTACTTAAATTTTTTTAATAAATTATGTCATTATTAAATTAATCATAATTGTTTAAATTTTCTTTACAACTTATGTCATTAATAAACTAATATAATTGCTTTAATTTTTCTTTAGAAATTATATCGTTAATAAGGTAATAATATATTTGCTTTATTATTTTTAAAATTATTTTATTACTTCATTAATATATTTGCTTCATTGTTTTCTTAGAATTATTTTGTTAATTAACTACTATATATTTTCATATTTCAATTCTTAGGTACTTTCCTTTAAAGCCGCGCCTACAGGGAATATATGTGTGTGTCATTAAAAATGGCAAAGCATATGTGGTGGCATGATGTTGACAAAAATCCAAACAACAACTTAAGACATCCACGAGATTTTGAGGCATAGAAAGCATTCAACTCAGAGTTTCTAGACTTTGCTGCCAATCCTAGAAATGTCTGACTTTCATTGGTGATCAATGGTTTTAATCCCTTTAGTAACATGAGCACCAATTACAGTATATGGCATATGGTGTTAATTCTGTATAATCTCCCACCTTGGATGTGCATGAAATCGAGCTCTTTTTCGCTGTCCATGATCATTCCTAGCAAGAAAGCACTGCAAATGATATAGATATCTACCTATAACCATTGATATAGGAATTAATCAAGTTGTGGACTATTGGTATGGAAACTTATGACTCATATGAAAAAAGGCTTTTCAACCTTCGTGTAGCGTTAATGTGGACAATTAGTGATTTTCATGGGTTGCAAATATTATCCGGTTGGAACGTACATACAGGGTTAGCTTGTCATGAGTGCAACTTTGACTTCAAACCTGTACACCTTCCACATAGTCATAAATGGTGCTTTATGGGTCACCAGCGGTCCCTTGATTTGAAGCACAAATTTAGATTACAACAGAATCGCTTCGATGGTAAACAAGAAAAGAGAGATCCTCCTCTTACTTTATCTAGCATCGATATATTTCAACCATAAGAGAGTGTTGATGTCGAGTTTGACAAGATTGATGAAGTTGAATGAGGCAAATGACGTTCTCATGGCACATGTGATGGTTAGCCAATGTAGGGTCGGAAAAGAAGGATCTTCTTCACCCTTTCTTATTGGAAATTTAATTTGATCCACCACAATCTTGATGTCATGCACATTGAAAAGAATGCGTGTGATAATGTGCTATACACATGGCTCAACGAACCCGAAAAGTCTAAAGACCACCTCTTTGCTAGGAAAGATTTACAGGCTTTTGGAATTCGTCTAGATGCTTACCTTGATGATAATGGCAGGTTTCAACTAGCTAAATTCACATTGAAAAAGCAGAACAAGGATATCTTCCTGTCAACATTAAAGAAAATAAAAGTTCCTGATGGATATTCCAGCAACATTTCAAGGTGTATTGATCTGAAGGCTCGAAAGGTTATTGGGTTGAAGAGTCATGACTCGCATGTTTTGATGCAACAATTACTTCTTTTGGCACTTAGAAACACACTCCCTTCTGATGTCTCTATGATTTTGATAGATTTATGTTCATTTTTCAAAAGGTTATGTGCCAAGGTTTTGATACCAGAGGAGCTAGATCAACTGCAGAATAAAATAATTTTGACGCTTTGTCATTTGGAGATGATAGCTCCTTCGTCCTTCTTCACTGTCATGGTTCATTTTACAGTCCATCTTGATCGAAAAGCAAAACTTGCTGGCCCAATTCAATATCGATGAATGTACGCTATTGAAAGGTGTGTTATATTATCTCTTTCAATTTTCCACATTTTAATCTCAATTATGAGCAAGTATTAATCTTAATTAATTAAACATGCAGATATTTAGGAAAATTAAAATCCTATGTCAAGAATAAAGCGTGGCCAAAGGGGTCAATAGCAAAAAGTTATGCTAGAGATGAAGTCCTAACTTTCTGTTCCAGATACTTTGATGACATCAAGACAAATTTCAATCGTCCCCCCACACATTGATGATTGTCCATCAGGTCCTTCCAATTCGAGTGACTTCTTCCCTCCTGTTGAGAAACTAGTTGAAGCATTTGAATACTTCAAACTGACTCCTACTGAGAAGTTACAAGCATACAGACATGTCTTGATAAATTGCACTCATGTTAAACCTTTTCTCCAGTAAGTTGAACACTGATTTTCTTTTTTATGTTTAAAATTTCTTTATCATTTCCTTCTCTAACAAATAACACGATAGGGAATTTAGAAGATATGTCAAGCAACAGCTATAGGTTCATTCACAAACATCCATTGAGGTTGACAAGAGAGTCCATAGAAAATTTCTGAGTTGGTTTGCATGTTGAATATGTAATGACAACAATCCCCACATAGCTAAACTCAAAAGTCTTGCATATGGTCCGTTTGATGATGCCAGAAGGTTTACTGCATAATTTTAATGGGTTCAAGTTCCGTACAATAGCATGCGATCAGGGTTTGCTCACACAAAACTCTGGAGTTTTTGGCACCTTTGGAATGAGGAGTTATGCTAGTACCAGTGACAGTGACATGCAATTTGGAGGCATTCCTTACTATGGAAAGCTAATTGATATTATTGAGTTAAATTATCAAGGAATTTTCACGGTCACTCTGTTCAAGTGTTACTGGGCAAATACGACAACTTCATATGGACTTACTACTAACGAATTGGGCATCACATTTGTTAATTTCTCCAGGCTTATTCATACAGGAGAATTTGAAGATCATAAACCATACATTCTTGCCTCTAAGGCACACTAGGTTTATTATGTCATGGACGAGAAACATAAAGATTAGAGTATAGTGGTTCACCTCAAGCCGTGAGATCTTTATGACATGGGTAATGATGGTGATGACATCATTTATGATAGTAAACCCTTCCAACCAACAAACTTTGAAAATTTCTTCTCCGAAGGAGATGACAATTTACCAATTGTTAGGTTTTTTTTACATATAATTTTGGTTCATTTTTGTTACATTAATTAACAATATATGTTTTAATTTAAATTTATGTGTGTTATAATTATTTCTCATTATCTGACTTTATATATCTCCTTTCAGGCAAGGTGATGAAGACTAAATTTTTAACAATTCATTCCAAACCATTTTTTCAAAATTAGTAATTTTTTTTGCAAAATTTTAATATTTGTAGCGGTTTTATAATAGCTACAAAATGCAAATAAACTGCTACAAAATGAATTAAACCACGACAAATGTTACCGGTCCTCTATAAATACCCCCGCTCTCCTTCTCATTTTTCACACATCCTCCACCTCTCCTGCTCTCCTTTGATTTCTCTCATCTAAAAATCTCTCATTCTCTCCTCTGATATTCCTCCTCCCATTTTTAAATTGTAAGTTTTTTTAATTGTTTATTTACTTTTATTTTCTCATATTATTTAATTTTAATTCACTAATATTTTTTTTTTCATGCAGGATTTATTTACTTTTATTTTCTACTCTTTCTAATTTATTTCTTATATTCATAAATAACATTTCAAATTTTTTTTTGTTTATAATTATAAAATTGTAGATCTTCGAATAATATTTATTTAATACTTAAAATATTAGTAAAATTTCCTTATATAACAAAAATTTGAATAAAATTTAATTAACAATTTGATTTCACATTTAATTTCAAAATTATAATTGCAAATCATATTTAATTTATTATATTTTATCTTCAAAATTTGACTAATTTCTTTTTTTTTAATTTCAACATAACATTTGAAGCGGTTATAAAACCACTACAAAAAAATAAAATTAAATAATATTTTCACATTCACAATTGTTTATAACCGCCGCAAAATCATCTGGGTGGTGCCATTTTTTGAAAATTTTACCATTTGCAGTAGTTATATAACTGCTACAAATTTTGCCGCCAAATTTAATTTTTGATTCCTGCCAAATGAAATCGTTTGCCTACACTTAGTAGCGGTTTCGTTAATCACTACAAAATTTCAAATTTCATTTTCCGCCTTCCCACATGCATGTGTAGCAGTTTTTTGACCGCTACAAACTGTCTCAAAGTGATCTCATTCATCATGTTATTAGTAGCTACAAATACTGTAGCGGTTTTGGTATCATGCGCTACGGTTCATCTTAACCACTACAAATCCCTTTGCATCGATAGCTTTTGTGGCGATTGTCAGAACCACTACAAGTTTTACTTGTAGCAGTTAAAACCGCTACAAATCATCTTTGTAACCTCTACAAGTTACCCCTTTTTTTTTTAGTGTTCTGGGACTTATTTTGTAATTATTTTTCTTCTTTGAGACCTCATTGTAATTCTCCTTAAATCATTCCGCCTTCAATGAAAGCAAGCGTCATTTCCGTCGTGCCTGTTTGGTGGAACGGAGGGGCATGTTCTTCAGTCATTTTTGTTTGTTCGCCTCAATATAAAGGTGTGATGTCGAGGAAGCATGAAACATGTAGTTGATCATTGGCTTCCTCTTCCTTTTGCACTCTTGCACTGTTCTGTGTTAATTTCTTTTTGTTGTTTTGTCACCTTCTTGTCTTGCAAGAGGAGTTCATTTAATCCTAGGAAGTACTGCTTCCTAGTTACAGAGGGGCTGCGAAATATCTCTTAAGAACGGTGTCCTTACCACGCGACTGAAACCATACAATTATTCACTATTGCCGCCAATAATTAGCACATTTCCTATTTCAAACCCTAGAATAATTAATGAGTCCCGATCCAGCTTCAGACTTTTGCCACTTTGGAGGAATTGATGATAATTTATTAGTGCCCTATTTGGTATCACGGAAGAGCTTTTAATGGAAGTTGAAGTAGAAATGATTTCTAAAATTTGTTTATGTCAATGAAAGGAGACATTATTTTTAATCAATATCTGTATTTATATTTTTCTTGTGACAAGATCATAATACACTTACCTTTGAAAATACAAGTGTGTAAGGCCTTCCTTTAAAATTTAAAAAAAAAAAATTAGTGGAATGGACGACTCAAGTTTGAGAAGGAAGAGAGAGAGCCGCAACAGATTTGTGGCAGCCTCTATGCTCGTCTCATCCACACAACTGACGGATTGGGAGACCCATCACAACAAAACCTAATTATATTTAGGCATATTTATATATTAACTCAAATACTCACTGAATTTTTTAAAACAGAAACATCTTGTTGAAATAAATTTGAAGTTATATTATATGAAAAAATAATATTGGTAAACGATATAATTTACTTTAATAAGCTGATTAAACATAACAATGACTCCTGTATAGGTGTTTTGTGATGTTTGCTATAATTTTTGAAAAATGAAACGCATGTTCCTATACCCGAATGATTGTAAAATGGCTTATTATCTTGTTAAGGCATAGTATTCTGAATCATAAGAAGTAATTTATTGCATAAACTTGTAATTTAAAATTGAAGGTGATTGATTTTGGGGATGAAGGTGCTCGTATTGAAAGATGTATATTGGTAAGTATTTCAAAAATATATTCTTTTACATTTGTTTGCTCAAATAACAAATTAAAGTTTTTCATGAAAACTAATAGGTTTAGCTCTGAATACAAGTGAAGTGATGTGACTATTGCTATTAATGAATCCTTATTTTATTATATAATTTTATATTCATTTTAGGAATTGTTTTGCAATATTATTTAGATATATTTGCAGCAATTATTGGAAAAATATGATAAAGGTAATTACATAAAATAATTAATAAAAATGGATTATTTGCCATATGTTTTTTTATAATTTTTTTAAATAAATTTATCTATATGAATGAAATATATTTCTTTGCTTTGATCACAACATATTCTAAAGAAGTTCGTAGGCTAAAGCTAAAGGTATGGGCATTTGGCAAGAGGCCTAGATGTTGCTAAACATTGGTGATAGACCCAGACCAAGAAAAAAATGCAGGTGTTGGAGAACTTTTAAAGTTTAAGGCTTTAAAATTGCATTTGGGTAACTTATAACATGGTTTGAGCTAATTTATGTTAACTTATCATATGTACTCTCATATTGGACTTCCCAGATTATTAACCTTTTAATTATATTAATTTGTGCAGCGATTATATTTAGCCAATGAAGATATTCAATGCCCTCCAATATCTCTTCTCTAATGAAATATAATAGCTAATCAAAATCGTCGGCAAAAAAAAAAAAACTATTCAAATTAAACAAATTACCTCCTCTTGAACTTCACCCCAACTCATAATATGGTGGTATGATCTAATGAGAATAAGCAAGACAAATAATTTATTGCAAAATTTGCAATCTCTCCCCCCCCCCAAAAAAAAAAGATGACTATTTTTTGGATTGGAGGTGGTTGGTCCAATAGTTATATTGGCAAGTACTTAAACAATTTTTCCTTTATCATTTATTTATTATACAATAATTTTAAGTTTTTCATGAAAATTATATGGTTTTAAATTTGAGTATCAGTGAACTATTGTTAGTTGTCACTTGAACAAAGAGGTTCTTAAAGTGAACGAGGTGAAAAATGGACGCTTTCAATTTTACTTGTATGAGATCCTATCCTCGATCTCGTTGATGAGAAGCATCACTTTTGAAAAATAAAAGCAACCATTAAAAATCATGTATGAACATATTTTTAACCCAAAAAAAAACAAAAGGACGATTTGCTCTCAAGTCTAAACCCCATAAAAATAATAAGAACATAAACATAAAGTACACATTACGATGATCTACCTTTATATCACAAAACATGCAGACATATCACAAATCAACACAAAATAAAGATGCCTAAGCTAACAACTTTAGGATCATCCCAATCACAGATTGATTATTTCAAGGAAATTGAACAGACACGATTCCCTTACCTGCAACAACAAATCCAAAAATGAGATGCAGCAAAAATAAAATATTAAATAAGAAAATCAAATTGGTTTTTATGTGTGCAAATCAAATCAAACCAAAAGTATTATATTTAGACGATGTTGTACTCACCATAAAGGAAAAAAGCTTTTGACGGAATTTAGTTCCCTTGCGACATCAATTACACTCATCCTTTCATGAGGTGATTCTTTTGAACATGTAAGCCCAATCATAAACAAACAATGCAAGCATTTCTCAACATTACTTGGGATTTGCATCGTGTTCTCCGATATGTCTCCTGATGCTACCACTGCTTCTTCTAATTCTTGTGGAAAAATAGTTGGGCTTACAACTTCCAAAAGCTTCTTTGGAAATGCATTTTTCACATATGTTTGAAGATTGTGACCATCTTTAAACATTTCTCCAGTGGGTCTTCTTTTAGTCAACATCTCTAAGACGAGAATGCCAAAGCTATACATGTCACCTTGTGTTGATACCTCAGAACCTATTCCATATTCTGAAACATTGTAAACATATCAATCCTCTTAATTATATATATGATCATTTGGATGAAAATGAAAAAAAAAATTGAATTAGAAAACGTAATGGATTGCATGACCTTATAGTAAAAAAGTTTCATTAAATGATACCTGGAGGAACATAGCCAATAGTACCCTTTATTCCAATTGTGCTGCTTTGCTCATTAGAGATGGTTTCAACAGTTGATAGCAGTCTTGCCAATCCAAAGTCACTCAAATGAGCAACCATGTTGCCATCAAGAAGAACATTGCTGGGCTTCAAATCACAATGAATTAGAGGTTGCCCGTATTCATTATGAAGATAGTTTAATGCAGACACAATGTCGATAAGAATATCTAGTATTTGATCAAGGAGCAAAAGTCTTGGATGATCTAGATTCTCTGTTCTAGGATGCAACCAATTTTCCAAGCTTCCATTCACCATATACTTATACACTAGAGCCTTAAATTCATGGCCCTTGTAATCTATGCCAGAGCAGCATGTTATAACTTTTACTAGATTTCTATGCTTTGCATTTCTAAGTGCATTACATTCAGACACAAAACTCTTGTGAGCTCCCTTTTTTTGAAAGTTGATGACCTTTATCGCAACAACTTCATTGGATTCAAAACTTCCCTTGTATACAGAGCCAGAGCTCCCTGACCCTATCAAGTTGTTGATAGAGAATCCATCTGTGGCATTATGCAAACTTTGATATGATACTTTGGAAATCATGTCAATTGTTGCTGAATTTGAAGAAGATTTCTTGCTTCTTTTTTTCCCATGATAAATAGCAACAACAGATGCCAGAAGCAAAAAAGCAACCACACAACATATTGATATGAACAACTGGAAATTTAGATGCTTTCGTTGTCCAGTAGATTTGAGAGGGCATGGTGGCAGCTCCAACTTTGATATGCCTCCACAAAGCTTCTTATTCCCCAAAACTGATATTGCACTTGCATTGCTGAAAACGCCTTTGCTTGGTACTTCCCCATCAAGCATGTTGAAGGAAACATTTAGGTACCCCAAGAGAGCAATATCTTGCAGGCCTTTTGGAATTGATCCAGACAGGTTATTTTGTGACAAGTCTAGATGTCTTAGAGCTTTCAATGAAGCCAAAGATGAGGGGATGGTTTCTTGAAAGAAATTTCCTTGCAAAAAGAGATACTCTAAGCTTTGGCAATCTCCAATGGCTTGAGGAATTTTTCCAGAGATATGGTTATGAGAGGCATCCAATTTACCAATATTTTTTAAGTTTCCAACCTCACTAGGAATTTTGCCACCAAAAGAGTTATGGGACAAGTTCAATAAAATTGATAGAGATGAAAGAGTAATTAGCTGGACTGGTATGGCTCCACTGAAATTGTTTTGTGACAGATCAAGACGTTGTAAACTCTTACAATTACCAATAGTTGGAGGAACCTTTCCTTTGAACATGTTTCCCGACAAATCTAGGAGAAATAACTGAGTGAGATTACCTATGAAATGTTTTATTTCTCCAGAAAATTTATTTCCCCCTAAAGCCAAAGATTGCATATTTTGAAAATTCCCAAAAGTAGTTGGGATGAAGTCAGTGAAATGATTCATCTCCATATTTAGTGATGTTAGGCCAACAAGGTTTCCTAATGAAGCAGGGATTTTGCCAAATATTTGATTAGAACCAAGAACAAGCATTGTGAGTTGGGTGGACAAATTGCCAATGGCATCAGGTAAATGGCCCCCCAAGTTGTTGCCGGGTATTACTAATTGTCGCAATTTACTGCAATTGCTCAAGGAATATAGAAACTCCCAATCTTTAGAAGAATTACTTCCCAAATTATTAAAAGACAACTCCAGAAATGAAAGGTCATGCAATTTTTCAAGATTTGGAATTAGCCCTGAAAAGCTATTGTCTCCCACAGATATTATTTCAAGCTTAGATGTGTTTGCTAAGGATGCTGGGATAGGACCTGAGATTTGATTTACTCCAAGTGTCAAAACTTGGAGATTAGGGAGGCTATTGAACATGTTGGATGGGAGGGAGCCATTACAGTGATTGCCATTAAGTCCAATATGGGTGAGGGATGACAAATTGTATAGAGAGGAAGGAATTGGCCCAGAAAGCTTGTTTACATCTAATAAAAATGCTATCAAATTTTCCAAGCGTCCTATTTCTTTAGGTATATTCCCCTCCAGATTATTCATAGAAAAATAAATAACTGTAAGGGAAGACAAATTCCACATGGACATTGGGATTTGCCCAATAAAATTGTTTTCAAGTAAATATAACCGTTCCAGGTTATGGAGATAGCCAATCTCCATGGGTATTTTGCCAGCAAGATTATTTCTACCAAATGATAAGTACCTGAGTTTAGAGCAACTCGTGATGTTGACAGGAAATTTTCCGGTCAATGTATTATTGAGGAAAGAAAGTAACCGGAGCCGGAACAAACGACCCAAATCCTGTGGGATTTCTCCGAAGAAACTGTTGTTTCGAAGAATGATAGTTCTAAGGAAAGAGAGATTGCCTATGAAAGGTGATATAGAACCACTCAATTGATATCCTTCTAATACCAACCGTGTAACTCTGCGAGGCTCATTGCCACAAGTGATGCCATGCCAGTTGCAGAAGTGTGTAGAAAAATTCCAAGAGTCCAATATATGACTTGGATCACTGGATATTGATTCCTTGAATTTGAGCAAGGACAAATGATCAGTCTCATTATCCCATGAAGAAGTTACTAGGCAAGGTCGAAAGATCAAAGTGAAGAAGAGAAACAATTGAAGGCATTGGGACCAAAATGAAAGAAACAAGGGAGAAAAAGGCTTCATTTTGTTGAGAAACTCAAAATCTACTAGAGCGCTTTGTAAGGCAAAGATATGCAGACTTGTAATTCCTTGATCTTAATTTAAATAGTTTCAAAGTCAAAGTCAGTAGAACATTGCCCGCTGCTTCAGCCTAGTATTAATTTTCTAGTTTATTTATTTTTGTTTAAAAGCAATTGCTACCTCGTATACTTAATTGTTTTAGGGGTTTTGTGTGTTAATTTACAAATTTTATTAATAGATTGACTTTACCAGATTCTCCCATATTAGGAAAAAAGAAAAAGAAGTAATCCTTGTTGCAGCGCTGAAAATTGTGTTCGTTAATATGCGATGTTATTATTAAAAAAAATCACAGTAATTTATTTTTTTATTATTGTAATTGAATTTTTATGGCTTTTAAACCATTTGGTTCTTTCATGTGCTCATTCGTTGAACAGCCAAGTCCAATCCTACATAAAGAACATAAGCATTTTGTGAATTGGCGATTCTCTAAAAAAAGAATAATAGATGGATTCATGCATACAAATGAAATAACACAATTATGAACTTCATCAGATTCTCCCATAGTTTTAATAATAATAATAACAAGTTAAATTATTTTTTGCTCAATAATTACATGCACGGGAGCAATTAAAAGTCTAAGTAAAAAAAAAAAGAGACTTGAACAAGAGTTTTTGCACATATAACACGCAAACACAGGTCCCACTCTGTCATTTGGAAAATTCAAAGAATCCCATCAACATATTATTTTAATGGACAAATTAGTCTAAGAACCATATTGCACCTAATATTGACCCTGTTTGCCATCATGATTGAAATTACTTATAAACAAGTTTAATGTAAACTAAGACAAAACTCCTCTCACATATTTATCTCATATTCCATAAATTATGATTAAAAAACTACTTATAAGCTATCCCAAACAGGCCCGAAAATGATGGGTGGTGGGATTTTAGCTACTGTCTTTTTGAAAATCACCTCATACAAAATTCTACATTTCCTTATGACGACAAAGTTTGTCCAAAGCCAAGGTCTTGCAAATCCTAGTCAATCTTATAATATTTGCTATGTTCTTATCAAGGAGCAAGCCCCCCAAAAAAAATATAAATTTCAAAATTATAAATAACTCTTGTTTATTATACTTTAATAATGGGACTAGAAGAATCCGCAACTGAGCTAAATGGGAAAGCCAACGGAAGCGACAATCTTGCTAAATAGAACATTTTGATTTCTTTGAGTTTTCATATCAGATCTTCATGTTGCAGAGACATTGAACAAATTATTTTTTGCTCAATAATTACATGCACGGGAGGAATTAAAAGTCTTAGTCAAAAAATATGAGACTTGAACAGGAGTTTTTGCACATATAACATGCAAATGTAGGTTCCATTATGTCTTTTGGAAAATTCAAAGAATCCCATCAACATATCATTTTAATGAACAAGTCAGTCAAAGAACCATATTGCATGTAATGTTATTTTAATGATGGGTGGTGGGGTCTTAGTTGCTGTCTTTATGAAAATCTTCTCATACAAATTCTACATTTCCTTATGACGACGAAGTTTGTCCAAAGCCAAGGTCTTGCAAATCCTAGTCAATCTTATAATATTTGTTATGTTCTTATCAGGGAGCAAGCCCCAAAAAAATATATGAATTTCAAAATTATAAATAAGTCTTGTTTATTATACTTTAATAATGGGACTAGAAGAATCCACAGTTGAGTTAAATGGGAGAGCCAACGGAAGCAACAATCTTGCTAAATCGAACATTTTGAGTTCTTTGAGTTTTCATTTCAGATCTTCATGTTGCAGAGACGTTGAACAAATTATTTTTTGCTCAATAATTACATGCAAGGGGGGAATTAAAAGTCTTTGCCAAAAAACATGAGACTTGAACAGGAGTTCTTGCACATAGAACACGTAAACGTAGGTTCCACTCTGTCTTTTAATTTGGAAAATTCGAAGAATCCCATCAAAATATTATTTTAATGAACAAGTCAGTCTAAGAACTGTATTTTAATGATGGGTGGTGGGTCTTAGTTACTGTCTTTTTGAAAATCTTCTCATACAAATTATACATTTCCTTATGATGACGAGGTTTGTCAAAAGCCAACATCTTGCAAATCCAAGTCAATCTTATAATATTTGTCATGTTCTCATCAGGGAACAAGCCCCAAAAAATATATATAAATTTCAAAATTAGAAATAAGTCTTGTTTATTATACTTTAATAATGGGACTAGAAGAATCCACAGCTAAGTTAAATGGGAGAGCCAACGGAAGCAACAATCTTGCTAAATCGAACATTTTGAGTTCTTTGAGTTTTCATTTCAGATCTTCATGTTGCAGAGACGTTGAACAAATTATTTTTTGCTCAATAATTACATGCAAGGGAGGAATTAAAAGTCTTCGTAAAAAATTATGAGACCTGAACAGGAGTTTTTGCACATATAACAAGTAAACGTAGGTTCCACTCTGTCTTTTAATTTGAAAAATTCGAAGAATCCCATCAAAATATTTTTTTAATGAACAAGTCAGTCTAAGAACTATATTCTAATGATGGGTGGTGGGGTCCTAGTTACTGTATTTTTGAAAATCTTCTTATGCAAAATTCTACATTTACTTATGACGATGATGTTTGTAATAAGCCAAGATCTTGCAAATCCTAATCAATCTTATAATATTTGTTACTCCCTCCGGTCCTAAATATAAGACGCCCATTTTATAGTGTAATTTACACTACAAAATGGGTCTTATATTTAAAACCGAGGGAGTATATTTTTATCAGGGAGCATCAAAAAAAAATATAAATTTCAAAGTTATATATTTTAAAATTTTACAGGATAAATCGAACATTTTTTTATTTTGCAAAATCGAACTTTTTTATTTTAAAATTTTAGAGGTTTTTTTTTTGACATCTTTTTCTTTTAATATTATCAAATAATATTATTCTTGCTCACCAAAGAACTTGAAGAAAAACACATTTTTATGACAACATAACCCTACCCACCATCTTCCATTGCCTCCCCTCACCGAAAGTTCATGAATTCAGATAGTATATCCATCTCAATTTCAAGAATGCTAAACTCAAAATCAGATTTGCAAGAAGCCAAGGTCTTGTGAAATCCTAGTCAATCTCTTAACATAATACTCTTTATATTTTTAGTTCTTATAGTTTTAAATCGTGATTTTTCTTAAGGACTTAGTATGAGCTTAAAAATGCCAACTTGACTAGTGCCATTAAGTACGAGAACCAAAACTAAAACTCATAAAAAAGACAATAATTAAAATCAAAACTTGTTAAAAATGTGTTCACCAAACCCAGTTGTCTGCTTACTTATTAAGAAGGCTTAACGTCGTCAATGATCAGCTTTCTGTTTTCACTATATCACCATAGTTAGAGTTAAGTTTAAACATGAGTGACTTTTAATAGGGAAAAGAATGAAAAGAGATCATCCCAACACAACAGGGACCAAACGAATTTTGATTTTTGGTCCTTATACTAAATGACATTAGCTCAAGCCAAATGATAATATAGAAATAAAAAATTATGATTTGAAACTATATAGGAAGCAATCCAAATTCATTCCTCGCCTACATTTTTAATAAATTCTTCATCAGGATATGATACCTAATTAGAAATTTTTGAATGTTGTTGAATGACCAGAATGTCTCTCTTTAATTAAAAATAAAAATTGATTATTTTATCCTTCCCAAGGGGTTTATCATCCCTTCCAAGTGGTTTATCATCTCTTATTATTAGTATTTAGACAAAAAACACATAAATGATTTTTCAGTGTTTGAAATGTATATATAACTAAAACGGTCAAAATATTTACCAAAACATTTTAAATTACAATATAAGTAGACTTTAAATAAATATTTTTATTTTTAATTTGTAAATATTTATTTTGATATTTAAAATATTTTAACTACAAAAAATATTTAATATTAAATTGTTATAATTTGTTGAATCCAACATTGCTAATAAATAAAACTAATGTAGATGATAAGAAATGAAAATAAAAAATATTTATTTAAAGGATACTTATATTTCTAATTTAATATTTTTATCAAAATATTTAAATGGTTTTGGTTGTATATACAAATTTTAAACAATATAAAACTATTTATATGTTTTTTTTTACTCAAAAAATGATCATAAAAGATGAGGATCACTTGGAAGGGGTAAAATAATCATTTTTTTTTAATTAGAGAGGGACGTTCTTGTTATTTAACAACATTCAGAAATTCTTAATTTGATCTTATTGTGTGATTAATGATTTGTTGAACATAAAGGCCTGAATTTGGATTTAGATATTTGGCTAGATTTATTTGGGATTATCCCAATATTAAATGCAGACAGAAAATGGAGAAAATTGAAAATCAAACAATACACAAAGCTTGAGATAAATCAAATTATTCACAATACAAATACTATTTATGATTTCTAAACAACTTCTGAGATTGTTTATACCATAATTTTTTTTTTTTTTTGGTGCCACTTCCACCTAAAACTAGAAGGCCTTGAAAAATTATATCTAATACTCCTCATATCCTTAAGGTATGATCTAATTAGGGAGTTGATGTTAGTCATACATGTAAAACATATTTCAAATATTTATTAATTTTTTTAAATTAATCCTATTGATATTTCCTTAACAATATAATAATCAAGTAGGAGAGGGAGAAAGAGAATAAGAAAAATGAATAGAATGTTTTAAAAAAATTATTGTATTAACTAATTTAACTGATATATTTAATTTACTCAAATTAATTAATTAAGTCTTATATTTAATTTACTAAAAATGTAGAGCCCTAGAGCATCAAGTGATGAAGACCATATTTTTCACCATATTCTGTACAACTACAAATCTCTCTAGCTTTACTATTCATAGGTTCATTGTTCTAAAACATAAATCATCTGCATCATTAGGTCACCAGCTCATAAACAAGGGATACTACGACAATAAGTTGATAACTAACATATTTAATTTATGGCTTGTTTGATTATATTCTCAATTTTGTTTTTCTTGAAGCAGTTTTCTATAACAAGTTTTGAGAACAAAAATACCAAAAAAGAGAAATGTTGTTTGACAGTTGTCCTAAAAATCATATCTAAAAGCAAAAGGGAATGGGCCTGCTTCCAACACAAAAAGTAAGCCCTAAAAGAATCAGATCTATGGAAAACTTTAATTAAATGCTTTCACAAAGAAAGTTAAACATGTCAGCTAGCAGCAGAAGTGAGAATATTGAATCAACTGTACTGAGTTAATATCCTCTGATGCTTTTTGCTTGAGATGATGGATGTAGCCCGAGTCGCTGTTGGGCAAATCGACAAAGAAGGGAAAAAAATAAAATAAAACTTCCAGACGCAAAATCTCTGGATATGTACATCTCTTACTTGATAAAATAAACCAGCTGTTCAAGCAAGTGAAAAGATAATGATAAATAATACTCATCCGGTCCTTAATATAAGATCTATTTAACTAATTTAGTTAAATTAAGAAAGTTAGATAAGTTAGTTAATTATAAAAAAGTATGACATGTTTTTCTTAACATACCGTGATCATCTTCCTTAATATCCTCTCTTCCTCTTCTACTTGATTATGATTGAAGGAGATCTATAGGGATAAGTTAGAAAAAATTGGTAAATATAAGAAATAGATTTTATATTTAGGATCAAAATTAACTCAATAATTAAGTCTTATATTAAGAAGCAGAGGAGTAATATTTGTCTCAAAAACATCGGCTTCTTCACATGGCTTCTATTGGATTCCGGTTTCAAAAAGTTGTACACCAGTTTCCCTTTTCATGTTATCTTTATGTGGCAGAGGAAAAATGTATCAGAGGTCTACATTTCAGAGGAGGCAATAATGTTTCACGTCACAGAGCTATTTGCTATATTTATCACCAACCCACCGCAAAGCCACTTCCTTTAATTTCATACACTTGAACAAATGTGATTTCAAAATTCAAGTTCTTTTTGTTCAGCGCCCCCTCCCTCCTCTATCTTTAAGGTTTGAACCTGCAACATTATTGAAGCATTAAAGCAGTTGGTGGACAGTTATGAAAGTAAAGTGCTTTGTTGTTTTCTATCTATCTATCTATCTATCTATCTTCGTAAACATGTTTCATTATGTTGCCTAAATCAGTGATGTGGTAGTGTAAGAAGAACATGCTCCTTCTTTTCCACTTATTTTACTGCATTGTGAAGCCATAATAATCGGAACAGAAGGATCCACAGCTGAGTTAAATAGGAGAGTCCACGGAAGCGACAATCTTGCTAAATCGAACATTTTGAGTTCTCTGATTTTTCATATCAGATCTTCATGTTATCTTCATGTTTTTTTTTCCCCATCACTAAGTTATGAAAGTAAACTGCTTTGTCGTAAACATTTTCCATTGATCTATTGGTGCATATTTTTGGTTTTATGGTATGAGATTGGTGACCGTTCTTCTTCTTCCTTCTCTCCCTTTTTGCTTTCTTTATTATCTCTTATCTTCTCTATTTTGTTTTATTTTTGTTCTTTAGATCCTGTCTCATCCTTATCTTGTCTTTTAAGTTGGCCCTTCCTTAGACAAAGGTCTTTTTATTAATCTCTTTGGTCAACTTTTTATATTGATCTTTAAATTTTTAACTACACTATCTGCTCCAATATCTCATTAACATTTTTCTCTCATTGTGTTCTCTCTCGCACTCTCTCTCTCTCTCTCTCTCTTGGCTGATTGCTCTTTCTATTCAGTCAGAAGTAATGCTTTCATCTTATCTAACCTTTTCTTTTCCTTGTGTGCTTATTTACTTGAGATTTATTTCATGTTTATTAAATTACTGCAATATGTTCTTATTCATGTTAATGATCATCTCTCTGGTTCAGTCTCTCTAACTCCCTCATTCTGTTTCATTCTTCCTGCAGGTTAATTAGTTTGTCTCTTTCTCCATTTCTCCTTATTTCCTGTTGCATTTTTATCCTCTCATTGAAGCAAGCTGACTGGTTTCTTTAGTAGCCTCAGGTTTGGGCCCCTCACGGACAATTCCATTTATTGAATTTAAATTTAGTATGTTGGGTTCTCTAACTGGCTTCTTGTATTAGTTCATCTAATTCTAAGCTTAGTGGATTCTAATTTATTTGCTTTTATGCTGACATTTTGCGGAAAGGGTTGAAAAAAAAGTTTGCAAAGTTTTTGACAAGCTTATTGCTTTTAATTGAATGTTTTTAATTAAAATATGTCTTTTTTTAATTTTACTTTGCAAAGTAGAACAAATTAATTAGATGTTGGGTTCTTAAGGACTTGTGCTGCTAGTTTCTTTTAGCCTATTGGGTTCTAAACTTGATGTGTATGACTTTTCACTTTTCTTGGATCTTAGTTATGTTTGCTCAGCACACTTTGAGAGGTTCTTTAAAAAAAATTAACAACATTAGAAAATTGAATTCAAATTTAAAAGATTACATTAAAAACAAAGAAATTAAAGATAAGAAATTGAAACAAAATACTATTATATTTATATGATTTTTTTGCACATGTTTAATGTGAATTATAGAAATCAATTTTTCAATATCAACACTAGAGGGGGATATAATTAGTTTAAAATTAAATAATGCACTGATAAAATTAATAATGCATATGTTACCAACCAATATTGATGTATTCTTTTCTTCCGCCATTAAATAATTAGCTGAATAAAATTGGTTGTTTGCTAAAGGAAATAATTTTTTTATGATTGGTAATTGCATGTTTTGAAATGGTAAACATAAAATTCACCATTATTAATGCTTTATAACGACAACTCTTCCTTCTCCAAAAAAAAAAAAACTCATGAGCTATAATATTTACTTAGAGTCATTATATATAGTTTTTAAAACATATGCATATATGTGCACACTATATATTCACTCAAAGATGTGATCCATTTTCACAATCATAACAAGAAATATTAAAAAAAACAGGGGGCATTGTATTTACGTTTTATTAGCCCACTGAAGCTCTGATATAATTGACCGATGTTAATTATTTTATTCAAATAAAGAGAGTGATTTTTATTGAGTATTCGTATCTTATGTATTAATCTTTTGTTAACATATTAATGCTCCATTAACAATTAATTTGCATATGATGTATTACATATTAATTCCAGCAAGTATGTTTTTTAACAATTTATGTAAATATTTGACTGATATAACTAGTCTTACTTTTTGAGAACCAATTAAAATCTATTATTAAATTTTAAATATAAAAAAATGTAAACATGTAAATGTCATTCAGTCCTCTATATAATTTGAAATATGTTTGTATATAGTCATATTTACAAATTTTTGTGACATATCCTCTTTGTCACAAGCACATGTATTTTACAAATTGTCACAAGCACATGTTATTAACTTATATAAGTATAAATTAAGATCCATTTTTCAATATCATGGAACCCTTTTTTTTCTTTTCCTGTTGCAGTTTGAGCGGCAAAAGGTGTCCCCCTTCTTGTACCCTTGAATCCGAAAGTACCAGCAGAAGACCAAGAAATCACCAAGTTACCGCTCTTAACAATCAAAGTGAACCCTTTCATTCTGAATTCTTTAATTCGGAATGAATCAAATCTCCCCAGTTTTCTAGCTCTATAATTCGGATTAGGTTTATCATTAGATGAACTACATTGCTAATATTGACCCCAAAAAAGAAACTGAGTATCGCTAGTCCGTCAACAGCCAACCTCATAATTTACTATTATTTATTGCATTTGAAATAGTTAATAATATTAAGATTAATGTTCACATAGGCAAATTAGGTAATATAAAAACTTTATATTGTATATATCAAATATTTTCCTTGATTCACAGGATTTTTGGCATGTAAAATTTACGTCAAAATATATCAAATATCCACTCTCAGCACTTAAAAAGTAAGAGTATATAGATTAGCTCATTTTTCTAATAGAGAAAAATGTGGAGTCTTAATCATCACTATCTTACCGATTTACATTAAATTAACTGAGGTATCTATGAAGTTTTTTATTATTTAAAATGTCGCATCTATATCACTACAAAAAAACATGTTTTTAGCGATAAAATTTAGTGACGGAATTTTTTATTTAGTGACGGATTAGTGACAGAAACGAATTAGTGACGGATTTTCCGTCACTAATTACCGACAGAATTTTTCCGTCGCTAATTCTTGACAGAAATTTCCGTCACAAATTAGCGACGGAAAAATTCTGTCGCTAACTCAATTTTTTTAAAAATAAAATAAAATGCCACATGGCACCTCTACCAACTGTCACATCATCACTGGGGACCACCTCCACGTGTCACTGCCACCTCACGTCTACTGCCACGTGTACCTCTGCTTGCCATGTGTGCGCCATGTGTCACCACCACATAATTCCCTTCTCAAAGTGACTTCTCCATGGCTTGAACCTAGGACCTCCTTCGTGCACACGTGCAGCTTTATCAGTTGAGCTGCAATGAGCCTGTTGACTTATTATGTAAAATTAAATATATATTATATTATTTTACACAAACAATTATATATACATATATATTATTAAAAACTAAAAATATACTATATGATAATTTTAATCATAACTATTTTAATGAAAAAATAATTTTTAAATATTTGTTTTACTATTTTTATAATGTTTTATTTTTTAAAAATATTTTTAATATAATTTTAATTTCTAACGACACTAATTTTGAATTTTAAATCATAAATAATTTTTTATAAATATTTTTAAATTTATTTTTTAATTAACATTGATAAGATATTAATTATATATATTATATTACATTATATTATATTATATATATGTGTTTTATATATTTGAAGAAAATCGTTTACAATTAGTCAAAAAATCTTGTTATTCAAAAAATAAAAAATTAAATGATTTAAATAGATTATGATAAACAGTATTTTCCCACTTGTATATATATCCTATGTAATTTATTTTCTTAAAATTTGCGACGGAAACAAATTCCGTTGCTAATTTCTGACAAAATTTTCGTCGCTAATTTTTTTGATGGATTAGTGACGAAAAAAAATTCCATCGCTAATTCCGTCGCTAAATATTTATTGACAGATTTTATGACATATTAGCGATGAACAGAAATGTTGCTAATCCGTTGCTAATATTAGCGACGGAAAAATTCCGTTGCTAATCCGTCAAAAAAATTAGCGACGGAATTTTCGTCGCAATTCCGTTAGAAATTAGTGACGGAATTTGTTTCTGTCGCAAATTCCATCACTAATTTGAGATAGAATTTTTTTCCGTCACAAATTCCGTCGCTAATGAGCTGTTTTTTTGTAGTGTATCTTGATTAAAATATTGATTTTTTTTAGTGTTTATGAGTATAATTCAAGACATATTTGACATGCATGGGTTAAGATTTATTCATGGAACTTTACCCAGGCACATAATATAGTGGTGTGATCCAACGAGAATAATAAAAACAATTTATGTTATTTTCATGGGTGATGCCATTATAATCTGGTTGGGAGTAAAATTTTCATGAATTCATGTTAATTTATGCATGTCAAATATATTTTGAATCATTATTTGACACAAAAAAATAAAAATAAAAATAAAAATGAAGAATTAGTTTTAAAAATATAGATGAAAATTTTCAAATAATAAGAAAAATTTCATACATGCTCCATTAAATTTAATAGTAGATCAGTAGGATAACCATAATCCAAACACTCAGCAACCGGTTTTGAAAGGATGCTTCAAATAACGATACTACATATGACAAGTGCTAATCCATTTATGATACATATGATGTAAATGAGTTGATCTCATAGGGGCGACATCATCATAGGGTCGCAACATGATTATCAAAAGGGTATCATTATTAAGGCCAGAATAATATTGCAGCTGGGGTGAGACTTGAGAGTATGCTTCTGTTTGTCTAAAATTTTTGGCCTATGATACCCTCTTAATAACCATATCTATTTGAAAGTGAGTATCACTTAGCATTTGAGACAGTGCCAGAAGTACAGGGAAACCTAAATTTATAGGTATCTGGATAGGATATCAAGATCACTGATCTATTTGGATTCCTATGTCTATTATGAACTATCATCATTAACATCGTTTCATCAAGATCACGGTTTTTAACAACTAGATAACTTGCTAGCAAATTAGTAATATCTCTTATCGTATCTATTGTTGCTATGTCCCCGGCTTGAAAACCTTGATTTTATCGTTGAGGTTGTTGAGTTGGGATCTAGGACTTTGAAATTCATGAATAAGAGTACCAAGTTCCTTTACCCATGATAATTTAGAATAATGAATCTCATCTATGAACTTTAAAGGCTTGGATCCGAACTTGACAACCTCATTGATGAGCTTTAAGGCATTCAGGATAGGGACGAGGAAATAATAGATAGGATAAGGGATATTTTGCTGGTTGTCTGGTGAGAATTTCTCCGTTGAAAATCATCATTTAATCTGAATTTTTTTCAATCTTATCAAAAGACTCTTATTTTAGTTTTGCATTAAATTGTCGAATCTCATAATTTTCAGATGATATAGTAGAAACAAGTAATCCCCTTGGGGGGAATTATGATAATGAAATGGTATATGCCATGATAGGTTTGGAAAATCTAAATAAATTGACCATCTCATCCCATCCAAATGCCTATAGACTTGAGTTTCTTTATATTTCTCACACTAATTAGTCTCAACTGTTGGGTGAGACTCATTTTACAAAATGAAAACTTGAGGGAAGAGGTCGGTAGCATTGTTATTTTAACAATTGATGATGATGCTGCCTTTGATGATGATGTTGCCCCTATAGTGATAGCACAAGAAATTCTAATGGGTGCGATGGAAGGTTCAACGACCCTCAATCCCACAACAAGTGGTTCCCTAAAGTTCAAACACTTGACTTAAATCTAATTATCAAACAAGTTTTTTTCCCTTCATTTTTTGTTTCAAAAAATTAAAATTTGTTTCGAGAATACGAAAACAAAAAAGCCCCTTTTTTCCTCACTTGTCCATATCTGCATGGTATTATCTACTTGAAGCATAAAGTTGCCGCCAAAATAATTGGGAGAAACTTGGTTAACCCATTCAAATCCTTGCCTGCATGAATGAAGATAAATTTGACTATATTCAAAAATTGTACACCGGTCTCCCCTTTCATGTTATCTTTATACTCATTTGATCCTTAATATAGGATCTAATTGTTAAGTTAATTTTGATCCTAAATATAAGACCTATTTCTCATATTTATCAATTTTTTTCAAATTATCCTTATAAATGCCCCTTCAACCATAATCGAGTAAGTGAGAGAGGAAGAATATTAAGAAAGATGACTATGATGTTTTAGGAAAAACATGTCATATTTCTAATAATTAACTAACTTACCTAACTTTCTTAATTTAATCAAATTAATTAAATAGGTCTTATATTAAGAATTGTTGGAGTAATTTATAGTGGCAAAGGAAAAGTGCATGAGGTTTACATTCCGGAGGAGACAATAATGTTTCACAGGTTTACATTCCAAAGATTTATATTCAAAAGTTGTACACCAGTTTCCCTTTGTTTCGGATGTCTATTTATCTATCACCCACCGAGCAGTTCTTGGACGGTTATGATATGAAAAGAAAGTGCTTTGTTGTTTCCAATACACACACACACCCACACACACATATCTCTCTTGGTAAACATGTTTCATTCTGTTATCTAAAACAGTGATATGGTAGTGTAAGAAGAACATCGTCCTCCTGTTTTGGATTACTCATCTTCTTTTGGTTCTGGATTTGTGTTGCCTTGTGCTGATTGGTGTCCATTCTTCATATCTATACAACTTTATTTTTTTTCTCCTGTTAATAATTGTTCAGATGAGTTTCGTCCCTTCTCTCCTTGAAGCATGAACATTTCTTCAAATACTACCTCCAATCTTTAATACAAAAACTAGTTGACTAATTTGAGTAGATTAAGAAAATTAATAAAGTTAGTTATTTGTAATAAATAGATGTTGTCTTTCCTAAAATACCTTTGCTCATCACGTGTATTAGGTAGAACTACCATGTGATGAAACTTTTAACGTGTACAGCTATTATAAAGAATTACCTTGAAAAAATTGGATAAATATGACATACAAAGTGGATTGTGGTTTTATATTTAAAATCAAATTCAAAGTCAAATTAATTCTTTTATTAAGAACCAGAGGCTGTATTATATTTCACTTTCATCTTACATTTGGCTCCAACTTCTCTCCAAATCTGACAACTTCACTTTCACGTAGCAGATCTCTATGGAATGCATCGTTATCTGAGGACGACGTAGATCAAGGGACATTTCAGTTGAGTTTTTCCTTCCTTTTTACTTAGGATTATAAACATAATATGGATCTTTTTTATTTTGACCTTGATATATAATATGGACCTACAATTGCTGATCTTCCTATTACTTTCTCGCAATAGTTAAGGAAGTGTCACTTTCTAGCTTCTTGAAGTGTTCTTGATTTCTGGAACTAACATGAATTTCAATAATGGCAAATAAGATTTCTGTTTTACATGAATTTTTCCGGGGTTGTGCATGATTTATTCAGTTTTAGGAAGCTACACTTGAATGCTTTCATTTTTGTGTTTGAAGATGCATGTTTTGGTTATTCACATTATTCATATATAATCGGCAGTATTTCTTCTTGCAGTTGTTCATAAACTGCCCTTATGAACATGTGGAAAAAAAACACAATCTTAAGGTGAATCTTGTCAAGCTCCTTAAAATAACAAATAGCAAATTTACTGTTTTTATTTTCATGTTTGGACCTAAACTATTTAATCCTTTCTACAGCAATTAAGAATGAAAAATATTACCAAGAGAAACGTAATTTTCTTTTAAGATGATTTAATTTTTTATTTGCTGATAACTGATTTATTGAGTAAATCTGTTATTTATATTTAAGACATATTTTATAATTTTTAAAGTACAGATAAAGGAGATAATATTTCAATCTTTATTTTGAGTTGTCAAGAAGAAAATGTCATTTTGTTCTTTATGGCAGTGATTGCTTTGATGATGACGGTAGTTGTTATCAAAGGCTTTTCGGCAATACTTTTAAAATCCTTTCACAAACCCTTATCATCATAAAAGCAGTCACTCGCAAGAACAAAGAATCATACTTATTTTCTTGATGTTTCAAAATAAAGGATGGGATATTACCTTATTTATTTGTATTCAAAAAGTTATAAAATATGGTATTTTTGTAAAGATTATTAGGCGTAAACGACAAAGTTATTTAATTTATTTATAAGTTGAAAATTAAATCACACAAAAAGTTATGCACCTCTTAACTGTAATATTAATTATCGTGGAGAAAATTAAGTGGTTTACTCCGAAAAGTTAGTGGATCATTTAATGATGTATTCTAACATTTTTAATATTGCTTTACACTTTCATCCATGCTTCAAGTTGTTCTTTCTCCAAAAGTTTGCTGGTCTTCAAGTACAGCTTGTTGATAATTGGATGATGAAACATAAGCCTCTAATATTTATAGTAGGTGTTCTAAAATTTTTGTCAAATCCGAAAATTCTCCACGCAACTTCACAAGCTGAGAAATATCTAACATCATAATGCATATTGATCTCATCATACACGACGTTGGTGTTGGATGTCTTTGCGTAAAAAGCAACTGTTGCACTATCATGTCCCCTATAAACTTAAATAGATATTTTATCGATTCACCTTGTTTGTATCTCTCAACATTCATGTGTGTGTGTGTGAGACACTTCAGAAGGACGTACGACATATTTATTATCAAGTGGCATTCTGTTCTTCACAACTTCACAGGTCCATTGTCTGGTCTCTTATGCCTAAGGGCCCGTTTGGTTCAAGGAAAATCTTGTCCAAAAAACGGAAAATCTAAATTTTCTAATGAAGGCAGTAGCTTGGTTCAAAGGGAACGCAAACCTTGATTTTTCTTTAAAGACATGAAAATCGCTTCCCACCAAAAGTGGTAGGAACAAATTTTTTAATCCGCCGTGTAATATAACCAATGACTCATTTGCCCTTGACAAGGCTAAAGCTCGTGAAATCTGGAAATAGAGGGAGTGTGGAAAAGTTTGGGGAGGATGAAGACTACTCTTCAAATGTGGGCTTTCAGGATATAACAAGCACCATTTTTTAAACTTCCCTTGAGTATTCCTGTTTGTTTTGTATATCAAAAGCAGATACAAATTCTCTAGCCTAATTCAATTTATAGCAGTAGACAGCAAAGTTCAAATATAAGCAAAATGAATGTATCCTTCTATTTACGCGAATATTGCTATATGAAGTACAGCGCTTGCGACGTTAGCCAAAAACAAAGACCTAGATTGTAGCATAACATAATGTGTTATGTTAACTCTCAAATAAATCTTAACTCTCAAATATATATGATAACATAATGTGTTGTCTACTACAGCAAACACTTTTCACTTCTGTTTTGAAAACCTTTTTACGTCTGTTTTAAAGGGGACATAAAATTAAGCGACGTAATAAATACGGTCTTTTCACGTCTGTTTTAAACAGACCTGAAAAATAGCACTTTTCACATCTGTTTATTACCTTTCATGTCTGTTTCTTAGAAACAGTAGTAAAAAGTGGCACTTTTTACTTCTGTTTTCTGAAAACAGACATAAAAAGTGCCATTTTTTACTTCTGTTTTTTTGAAAACAGACATGAAAAGTAATTTTTTTTGAAAAAAAGGGCATCTTTTATTGGATTGGAAGTATTTCAAAATCACTCCAATCCAGAAAAAAATGCCGTATACTTATTATCATTACATAAAAAAGTCATTTCAATATTAAAATATCTATAAAAGTAGAAACAATTACATTGCATTCAACAATAAATAAATTCTATCAAATGATCAACAAAAGAAATCATCCAATGTCAATTACAATATAAAAATGCAACTAACAAAGTAATATGATATTGTTGTTTAATACCAAATCATTCATAGTAACAATAACACCCCGGAAGAGGTAGACGAATGTCCCCGCCAACTTCAAGATTGTAGTGGCACTAATGCTAATGGCTTATAGACAACTGGATTATTCACAATAAAAACCTGCGAGTCTTCTAGCCTTTCAGATAAACTAAGAATTGCATTTCGAGTTTGCATCTCAGCATTTGACATCCATTGTTTCAGTTCGAGTATTGTCCTGGCAGTAAAAAGAAAAATGCTGCACCAATCCCCAAAAAAACATAATCTATCTAATTAATGCAAAAAATGCTAAGGAACTGATAAAAATCAAAATGAATCGTTCACTCACTCCTCATATTTGCAGCTTCTTCTTGTTCAAGCCATGTAGCAAAGCTATTAATGTGTCTATTATAAGAGTAAATGATTGCTTCTTTGGCCTCCTCATGGCTATCAATGGAAGTGTGTGTGTGTGTGTGTATAAACAATACAACTAAATTCATCAGAATCGATCAGGTTCTAGCAGCTACTTCTTCTTCTTATCATTTTAAACAATAGAAGATTACTAAATTCATTAGAATTGATCAGGTTCTAGCAGCTACTTCTTCTTCTTATCATTCTAAACAATAGAAGATTATGCTTTTTATTTACTACCTTCCCAATATAGACCCTGGAAACGGCAATGGGAATTCATGGTATATTCCATATAAGCAAAAGAAGGGTCTGGGCCATGAGAATGTGATCCCAAGTATACATACTAAAATCTCAAGTATATATAACCATAGCTTAATTATTATATATACATCAAAAGAATCTATATTCATGAGAGGTGTAGGATGTACATGGTTGAAGCAAGTGAGATTCAAATTAAAAGCAAAAAAAAAAAAAGAGGGAGAAATTATGACAGTATCTAAATTGCTGACAATCTTTTATTGTGTACTCGCATAATAAAGTAACAAAAGTTGGAATATTTGATTGGTTAGTTACAGTTGGGTCATGTCTGTAGTGTTCATATTGTCCAAGAACAACCTCGTCGTCTTTAATAGGAAGGACTGACTATTAAACAACTGATAATAACTTAGAATAAAACTATCCTTAGGTCCTATTCTTTTTCCCCTATCATAGAAGTCATGTCCTATTCTTCTTCCTATAATAAACCATTAAAGGACGTCTGCCCCTATCATAGAAGTCGTGAATTCATTAGTTATACCTTTAGCCATAAAATAGCTATTCAAAACAAAATAAGTCAACAACACTAATTTCAATAATAGCAGGCATTTGAGATAACATTTAGAAGCCTGATCTCAATATCTAATAAGAAAATAAAATTGGAATATATAGACTTCCTTTTCTTAATGTTCTTCATTTCAGAATCAATAATTGCCACAACTTGTCACAACATATTCAGCAAACTAACTTCGCCTCACTAGCTGGAAGACATATATCCGTATATCCTCTTGTTCTTGAAAAGAAAGGAAAGTTGAACCCAAAGTCACGCACATCAAAGGAAGGATATCAACACTCAGATTGAATACTTATAACAAAAGAACACTACTAAGAAAAACCTGACAATAAGTAAAGAGCTCAGAAACAGCAAAACTAGGAAGAATCGAGGCAGAATTATCATTTATCATTCGAAAATACAAAGGAACAAAAACTGAAAACTAAACTGCATGTATAATTGAAGCAGAAACAACAATGATGAAGAATAAAGACAGTTACCAAGTATTCGAGGATCAAAATCTGGCAGTGTCTTCCTTGACTACAATCACATCTCAGTCTTCTCTCCAGAGCAATAGCCTTCTTTCTCCCTCCCCTGTGTCAAGTTGCAGTCTCTATCGAGCAGTGCAGTGAGTGACGACCTCTGTCGACTATCGCAGAAGAAGAAAAGAGTAGAAGACGTCATCCCTCTCCACCCAGGTTCACGATGAAAATGATGGTTGGTGGACGCTCAACGACGACGGTAGATCTGGTTATCACAATGTTGGAGATCTATGTGAAGCTAGGTTGACGCAGTCGTGTATGAAGCTGGAGCCGACAGTGGTGAGGCTGGTCACATAGCGGCAGTAACGGAAAGTTGGGATATCGCCAAAAGTGTGGGAAAACAGATCCAGATCACGCAGCGGTGTGGGAGAGTGAAGAAGAGACTGAGTGTGGAAAAGACGAGAGTGAAGGAGAGAAAGACCGGAAAACCTGAGGAGTGCTGAGGAAGTTAATTAAAAAACAAAACCAGACGAAAATAAGCCGCTTATTCACGTATGGTTTTGAAAACAGAGGAGAATACTCTATATTCTCGTCTGTTTTTCTAAATCAGACGAGAATGTACAATATATCCTCTTCTGTTTTATATAACAGACGAGAATGTGAAATATTCTCTTCTGTTTTACAAAAACAGACGTGAGCATAGGAGGTAAAAGATACAATTTGTTATAGTATGTCAAGCATTTGGCATAATTATCATCTTTCTGGTTTTGCTCCTTTGCTGCATCCTCAAAAGCAATAGGTATTAGGGACTGCCTCAGACTCCATCTCTAGCAAGAGTAATCTCTACTTCATTTTCTTAAAATTTAAATTTACATTAGAAAAATATATATATTTATCCCTTTTTTTCATTTTATGTAGAATATGTTTAAACACCCTGGAATATGCTTGAGCAAATTCAAATGTGATGCAAGAAAATTTAAATTTTTTTAATCAAATTCAACTTTGATGCAAGAAATTTTGAATTTGCTACATCAAATTTGAATTTGCTTGCTTGTTTCCTTATCATATTATATTAAAGCTTAGATTTTACCAAACATAACTTTAAAAATAAAAATATTTTTTAGATGGCTTTTGTTGCATTAGAAACTAGGCTCACTGAACTTTTAAATCACATGTTATTTGCTTGTCTTATATTTAATTAAGAAAGATATTTTTTTCCCTTATCATATTATGTATTACCATTTAAAGACAAAATGGGCAAATTTAAAATACATTATACAAATTTTGTCTGCAATAAAAATATTCAATCACTAAAAATATAAACAAGAAATTGAAAAAAAATTACAATTTTCATAAACCAAATCCACGATGTATAATTTTTATATAATATTTACAATTTTTTCATATTCAAATTAAGTGTTTTATTTTCTTTAATATATTTATTTACACTTTTTATTTAATTAATTAATTAATTATTTTAATGATTTAGTTTGTATAGTGATTTTTATATTTATATTTAATATCCATATTTATTTAAATAATAATTTTTATATTGTGTAAGTTTAAAAAGTATTATTTATTTATATCATTTTGTCTTTTTTTCAAAAAAGCATTTTTATTTAATAATATTATATTCTTTCATTAAGGGTAATATGGTAAAATAGCTCAATTTTCCCACCTCTTTTTATCCAACCAAACATAAGTTTTTCATTGAAGCCGTTTTCAATTCTAGTGTGAATGAAGCACTCATTCGGTTAAAAAATTTTCATTCTCTTCTTTTCAATTTTTTCCCATTCATTTTCATTCCAATCAATTCTTTAAACCAAATGAGTCCTAAGGTAACCCATCCTCATAAAAAATAGTGCTTGAATTAAATTCTTTTGGATAATTTTTAGTGTACCTACCAATTCCCCATCAAGGAGATTGTAGATTTAAGCCTCCGCAAGGACCACGCACCATTTATTCACTCACTACCTCATAACTCCGGATTAGAATTCTAGTCAGGAATCTCAGCACTGACAAGAAGATCAACATCTTGAGGAGTAATAAGCTTATGGTCCAAGGCCAAGAAAGAAAGGCCAAATTCTCATACTAGCAAAGAAGATTTTAATAATGATCATAAAATTAGCAACATGTTTCACTAAAATGTTTCCAACAACAAGAATCGCTCAATGTTAACAAGGAAATTATAATTATGGAAAACAATGCCTCATAAGTACTGATTGTAAATTATCATATAAAGCCAAACAATCTCTACATCAATCCGTGCAATTATCAGGCCTCCGATCTGCATTGAGTTTTGTTTGGGACATGTCATGCGCATATTTGTAGGACTATTGATGATGCCTTTGTCGTTAAAACACTCAATTAAACTAGGTCCTAATTAATTTGTAGTTTAGGATCGACCTAGGTCATTATTTTCAAGGAGCAAGTTATGGATTTCTTTAGGTAAAAATTTTGGTGATGTGAAAAATGTAATAAAATGGACCTAAACTAAAATGCAAAATTCTAATTCTAAATGTAAGATGCAAATGTTCTAAAATCTATATAAAAATTAAATTAAACTAAACGAATGCGATGCAATTTTGGGAGGTTTTTTGAAGGAAAATAAAAATAATGAATAAAGAAAATTAATCAGAAAGCAAAGAGAATTATCAAGTAAAAATTCAGAAATTTCTCTTCAGGTACGGTAGAGGAGACAACTCAGGATTCGCATGAATTTAACTTTTATAACCTTAATTAGTTAATTAGACCAAAGGGAGGTGATAAGAGAGTGGAGTTAATAAACTTAATTACCTACTTGAAACAAAGGGAACCCTCAATTTCAAAAACCCTTAAACTATTAGAGAACTCATAACAGTATAAGGTTGGTTAATTAAGCTTATTAAAACCAATGAAAATAATTAATTGTGGAAATTATGTTTGAAATTATCCAATTAAACAATCAGATAATCAACTAACTTAATTAAACAATTAAGAGGTAAAAGAACCCAAATTTTGCAATTAAAACCACACTGATAATTAAACTCATAATGAAAACTCAATTATAAATTCAATTAACAATGCAAAAGCTCTAAACATAAATTCCAACAAGTGTCTCAATACAAACAAAATCCAAATATCAATCCAATCCAAGGATAAAAAATGACAATCTAGAACTAAATTGTCTCACAAAAATACAACTCAAAATTATTTAAAACTAAATAATCTCAAGTCCTTGAATTAAAAAGATAAATAGAACATCACTCCCTTGTGGTCTTCAAGTGTTAGCCCAAGGCTCAAGTCTCCTCCATGCTCCTCCCAAGTTGCCTCCCAAATAAGCTTAAGCTTCCATCAACGTGTCTCCTCCTCCAAGCTCCTTGGTGCAATTCATGGGTGTGTGACGCAATGAATAGTGAAAGTGATGTTGGGTGGATAATTGAGAAGTGGCGTGACTGGTAGGGCTGGTAAAACGGGCCAACCCGCGGGTTGCGGGTTGGCCCGTGGCGGGTTGTGAGTTATTTGGGTCGGGCTCAAAAGGCCCGTTTTCTGGCGGGTTGGTATTCTGCCAACCCTAACCCACCAAGGTGGGTTGGCGAGTCAACCCACCAACCCGCTAGTTTTTTTTTTTAAAAAAAATTTCTTATAAATAATCAAAAATTAAAAAAATCAGAAATGATTTAAAGTATTCCAAGCATTCACACAAATTATTACAACATATTAAAACACAAAATATTCAATTGTTCAAAGTTCAAACTCCAAACATGATAAAACACAAGTTCAAATATAAATTTTTCCTACCTTTCCAGCCCATCTCCTAATATTTTAATATATATAAAAATTAAAAAAAAAATTTAGGCGGGTTGGCGGGTTGCGGGCTGACCCATGGCGGGCTCGGGTTGTGGCGGTGCAGGCTCATATTTTTCAGGTGGTGGCGGGCTGACCAAAGGCCAACCCTAACCTGCCTCTTTTGACAGGTTGGCGGGTTCAACCCGCGGATCCAACCCATATTACCAACTCTAGTACTGACTGGAGGAATGGAGAACAATGAATATTTTATGGGTAAGAGATGGAGTAGGCGTTGAGTTCTTCCATGGGTGTGAATGGAAAAGGAAAGAGTGATCTAGGCGTTGAATTGTGCGTGAATGAATGGAGATGGAGTCTCCTCCTAGGCGTGAATCCCTCCTCCTAAAATAAGGAAAATAGTATAATGAGGGAAAAGGAAATTTTTGTGGATCCAAAGCTCAAGCCCATTAGTAATTAATTTACCCACTTGATATTAGCCATTGGATTGTGCTTAGATTCCAAGAAACAATCTTACACCATTGGATTTCCTATATGCTTTTTCTTGACCTACAAGAATTTAAGTACATCCATTAATGTAGATTATATCTAAATATAATCAAAAATTAAATATCAGATATGCACAAAAATTAGGCAAGAAATTGCAAAACTTTCTAAAAATATGAGACTTATTTCCAAAGAAATAGAAAAAATTAGTTCCAAGTCAAAAACAGGAAATCACAAAATATTTATATGTTTAATCCAAAATCTCCATTTTTATGCAAAATCTAAAAATCAACCAATTAATCCAATAATGCATAAAATTCCATTTAAGCTCAAAATTATCATTTAAATCTTAATTTAATGTGGGATAAAATGTATAAAAATTGGGCTTTATCAACTATGCTTCCAAATCGATCTCTGCAAGCTTTCACTATTTTTTGGAACAAATTAAGATCTCATTTGGTACGAAGTGTTGAAAATGAGAGATTAAAAAAGGGGGATTGAGAGTTAAAAAAATCATTAAAATAGTATTTAACGTGAATATTTGCTTGTTATATAGGATTAGATAAACTCATAGATTTAGGATTGGAGAATACCACTTTCCCTCATGGTACTCCCCAATCTCACATACATGAGTTTGACTCATCCCATGTAACAAGCAATCTCTTATACTAAACACTCTTTTAATAGATTTTCACAATTCCAATCCCAATCCCACTCTTAATTTCAATGCTTCCTATCAAACAGGACCTACAAAGCATTAAAAATGAAAGATAGAGATTGGAATTGCAATTGAGAAAAATCATTAAAATAGTATTCAACATGGATAGTTACTTATTGCATCAGATTAGGCAAACCCGTGAAGGTGAGATTAGGGAATACTACCTCCTCTCATGGTATTCTCCAATCCCACAAATATGGGTTTGTCTAATCTCATATAACAAGTAATCTCTCGTGCTAAACACTTCTTTAATAGATTTTTCAAACCCCAATTCTAATCCCTATCCTTTATTTTTAATGTTTCGTATCAAACGTGACATAAGGGTATTATTCAAATAGTGTTATGCAATGTTAAGATATTCAGCGGTCATTAGGTTTTTTGGCCAAAAAGGCCAGTCATTAGGTTGATAGCAAAAAGAGGTCAGCATTGCCATTATATATATATATATATATATATATAGCATATATATGACCTAAACCGGCCCCTTCACCTAGGATCGTACTTCTGTTTAGAGCCCTAAATTCGGAAGCTGTATGTAATTGTACCTTCCAAAACAATACACAAGGTATCGTTGATTGTAACATCGACTTCATGTAATATGGTTTATGAATTTGGAGTGGTCAATCCAAAAAGGTGAATGGGATGAAAAGAACTATATATACTATTTGGTACGAAGCATTGAAAATGAGAAGTGATGATTTAGATTGGGATTAAAAAACCCATTAAATCAATGTGTAATATGAGCAATTACTTACTATTTGGGATTGAGCAAACCCATGTAGGTGAGATTGAGGAATACCACAGAGACAAGTGGTACTTTCAAATCCCACCTACATTAGTTTGCCTAATCTCAATTAGCAAGCAATCCATTATATTAAACACTCTTTTAATGTATTTTCTCAATTTCAATAACAATCCTTGCCTATAATTCTCAATGCTTCATACCAAACAATATTAGAAACTCTCAAAATCAATCTTGCCAATTGGTAAATGAGGGATTGTTGTTTGATGCACCAAACTAGGTATAACTTTTTAAAGTTAAGAGACCAAATTTAAAATTTTGGATAAAGTTAAATGACTAAAAATAAAATTTAATCATTTTAAGATGATCCCTTGCTAATGTTCATAGATGAACATGACGTGAAGGTCATGTCTGTAATCATTTCATGAAAATAACTAATCAGTTCATGAAAAGGTAGGTTAGTCTTAAAAGCCAACACCAAGTAGAATTACCCGCGTAACGCCAAGTGAATTTAGTATGATGAAGGGTGGATTAATAGATAAAGTTTGTCTTTTTTTTAGCATACTCTTAACAGAGACTGTTTAATTAGACTTAAGTATATGTTTCCAAAATAAAGAAGAAGTCCGTGTAATTAAAGTCAAATGCAATTGAAGTCAAACTATATTACTTTTCTTATCATGTAATAATAGTTAGAGAGATATAATAAATATTTTCAATCTCAATTATCTTTTTTTATTAGAACATCTTCATTATCTTTAGATCTCATATTCCTTTTCCTTCAGTTTAACTAAATGAGGTTGCTTTTTTCCCTATTTTTAGTGACTTATAATTATTTATTTATATGGCTTCTAGTCATATGGCAACTATTACTCATAATTTAACTTCAATTATCACAATAAAACATCATTATTTTAATGATCAGGCAAGATAATCTTTTCAATATCCGTGACGAACTATTATTCACTTTCAATTATCAATTGATACAATGCTCATATATGGTCATTATCTTGCTCATATTCATGTTAAATTTAGGAAATTTCCCTTCTCTTCGAATAACACATCAATTTTGTCAATTACTTTTCATGAAGGCATTGTGGTCAGTAAGGCACTACAAACTAAACTGATCAATGAACCGATTAGGTCAATAGCTCAACAGGTTAGAAAAGTGAAGGAGAATGAGATGGGGAGAAGGTAGAAGAAAGGAGAGGAATATTGTTTGAGGCATTTCAATCTTCTTTGGTTAATTCTAGAACTTGGATTCCATTTCTATAGCAATCCTCATTTCTTGATTTAATAAAATGTGTATATATATTGGTTCATAAATCATAATGTGATGGCATGATGGCATATTCTTTGGATAGGATTTTGTTTTGCCAATTATCCTTTTTTTTTAATCAATCATTTTTCCACACAATTTCTTTTTTTTTAAAAAAAAATAATGAATGCTAAGAAAAGTTAAAAAGAATCTCTTTATCTATTTTTGGTAATTTAAAAATGATGTCGTCTTCATAAAGCTCTTCAGTATTGATAATTGAAAGTGATTTAATGATTTGGGAAAAAAAAAACCTTTTTCAAATTTAGAAACTAAAATCAAATAATTTATTGTGGCTAGTAAATTGACGTAAAAGTATTTTTAAAAAAGTAAAAAAATTTCAAATATTTATATTAGAGGTATGTATTTAGTCATTTAGCAATCATGTCTTTCTATTTATATTATTTTTCTCAACTAAAATAAAAACAAAATGAATATCTATTATTTTCATGACATGCAAAATATAATTATTTTCTTTTCTAAAAATTTATACATTTTGAGAAGTCCTGAAATGGTAACTTAAATAAGCAAAATTTCAGTTTAGGTATAGGTGATCAAATTGGGATTTGCAAATTTACGTAAATAACCATATTGCTCTTTATTTTTTTAACAAGTCATGTAATGATATTAATAACTCTCATAACCATAGTGACTGTCTAATAGATGGGAAGATTTTATTGTACAATTTTCATAGGGAGTTAATATTAAAAACATCAACCATCATAAGAAAATTTTATTAATAGCGCTATAGAAGTTGTTAATATTGTTATATGACATGTTAACTACGCTGCTGAAATTGTAAAAATTTCACTTTTTGAATTTCTTAAAAAACTTATTGCTAACTATTATACCAAGCCTGTTAATAGCATTACAGAATTTGTTAACTGCATTTTTGAAGTTGTAAAAATGACATTTTTTGAATTTTTTAGAAAATTTATTATTAACTGCTATACCAAACTTGTTAATAGTATTAAAAAACTTATTAATCGTATTATTGGACTTGAAAAAAAATCTCCAAAAAAATAGATGTTAGCTGCTAGAGCTTCAGTGATCAGTCATCGGCTAGCCACCGGAGCTTCAATGATGGCGGCCCCATGAAACTCCGACAACCGTCGTTGGCATTGGAGCTCCAACAACCGGCCAGGCAATGAGAGTGCTTTTTTTTAAAAAAAAAAAGGAAAAGTGAAAATTTCAATAAGCCCCTTATGAAGAGATTTAATTTCCAACAACCCCCATAAGATTCTAAAACTTCATTTCAACCCTTTTGATCAAAATGAAATTAAATGTTATAAGTGAAAATACAATTATGCCCTTATATTATTTTTTTAAAAAAAATAACCTTGCTGGAATTCTAACCGTTAGACCTCCTACCGCCGGTGGTTGGTCACCAGAGCTCTAGCCAAAGATTTTTTTTTTTTAAAAAAAAAAGGTGGCTAAGGGGGTCTAATCCATGACCCCTTGGCATACCAAAAAATTTATAACTATCAAGCCATCCAATCCATTTAATCATACAATGCAAAGAAATATATATATATATATATAACAAAACAAATACAGGCGTCCATGTATGAATGAACAACTGAAATAAGACAATCCACAACACATACTAGGTGATTTGTAAGAGGTTTACTGAAATTCACAACTCTATTTAAGGTCTTGTGGATAGAAAAATTAAATGTCAATGGTTGCATGAACAACTGAAATTATGTGATTTACAATAAAAATTAGTTAAATTGTAAGAGGTATACAGAAATTCACAACTCTATTTAAGACTCTATTAAGAGAAAAATTATATGTTGAGAGTTGTGTGAACAACTCAAATAAAGTGATTCACAACACAAATTAGACAATTTTGTTTTTTTATCCTAAATTACATGCTCTAATCATTGAAGCAATTTTATTTCTTTTATTGCTTGCAATTTATAATTTTATATATGTATTTTTTGTGATAAATTTTAATTATGCTTGTCATAATTTTGCAACGCAAATTTTGTCTTATTTTAGTTGTTTACGTAACTCTTAATACTTGAATCATTAGAGCTAGAGAAGTTGATTTGTAAAATTATGACAAGCACAATTGAAATCTATTCGGAAAAGAAATATGTATATAAAATTATAAATTGCAAGGAATAAAAGAAATAAAATTGCTTCAATCATTAGAGCAAGGGATCGCAATAAAAGAAATAAAAGTATCTAATTTTTGTTGTAAATCATCTAATTTTAGTTGTTCCCCTAATATTTAATTTTTATCTTCACAGAACTTCAAATAAAGTTGTGAATTCCTGTATACTTCTTGCAAATTGCCTAATTAGTATTGTAAATCACATAATTTTAATTGTTCAAGTAACTCTTGATATTTAATTTTTCTTTTTATAGAACCTCAAATGGAGTTTTTTTGAATTCCTATATACATCTTGCAAATTGCCTAATTTATGTTATAAATCATCTAATTTTAATTGTTCACACAACCCTTGACATTTAATTTCTCTCTCCACATAACTTCAAAGGGAGTTGCAAATTCCAGTATACCTCTTACAAATCACCTAATATGTGTTGTAAACTGTCTTATTTCAGTTATTTATTCACACATAGACACTACATTTGTTTTGTTATTTGTTATATACTACCTCCTCCGATCTTAAATATAAGAATTAGTTGACTCATTTGAGTAGATTAAGGAAAGAAGTTAAATTAGTTATTTGTAATAAATAGGTGTTGTCTTTCCTAAAATATCCTTATTAATCAAATGTGTTGGCTGGAACCACCATTATTAGAAAGATTATCTTGGAAAAAATATATAAATATAAAAAATAAAGTAGATTGGGGTCTTATATTTAGGATCGAAATAAAAGTCAAACAAGATTTTATATTAAGAATCGGAGGTAGTATACATGTTGCATTGTATGATTAAATAAATTAAATAGTTTGGTGGTTATAATATTTTTGGTATGGCAAAGGTCAAGGGTTCAAACCCTCTAGCCACCTTATTTTTAAAAAAAATTCTTTGGCCAAAGAGACTGGCCACTGGAGCTCTCGTGAGATTGATATTTTTTAAAATATATATAATGGCATAATTGTATTTTCGTTTAACATTTAATTTTATTTTGGTCAAACGGACTGAAATGAAGTTTCAGAATCTTATCATGACTATTGGAATTAAATTGCTTTAGAGGGGGCTAATTGAAATTTCCCTCCAAAGTTCCAATACAACAAAACACTCTATAATGACAAGTTTTAAAATAGTAAATGATAACTGCTCATTTATTGTCGGACTTATCAATATTTTTTTTTTCTGAGATATTATTGTAATTCTCTTCCAAAATTAACCATGAAACTTCCCAACTTCCAATTCCCTAAACATGTGTGACTGTGTGCGCCTCGAGTCCTGTACGAAACTTCGTTTTTTGTTTTATCTTTTTTTTGAGCAAACTGAATGAAACTTCGTTGATTTGATTGGGACCTCCGAAACCGGACAACGGTAAAGCATCTTTGGTATATTCTTCCGCATTTTCCCCTTTTATGCCCCACTTTTAATGATCACAGTTTGTCCAATAATATAAGATAATTGCTGATATTGTTTATTCGGTGCAAAATTAATATTGTTTATAATTGTTTTTTAAAATTTAATGCTCGCAGTATATAATAATTTTTTTAATAAATAGTAATTTTCATATATTGTGAACACTCTCAACAGGAACATCAATCCTTATAAGTTATAAAAAAGCTCCATCTTTGAAGCTTTAGACAATAAAATGCATGATGCCTGAATAAGCAAAACAACCGTGTTTAGAGGAAGTACAGGGAGGGGCTAGTGGAGAGAAATTGACAGCAGTAATTCTCTTTTGTGTGTATTTTATTTCGGAGCCGCCTGCGACTGGCAGGCTCATCCGTAGTTTGAATAAATTGGACACATTTGAACCCACCCAGAAAAACATAGCTGGTTTTAATGAGTAGGATTTAAAAAATTAAAAACTTTAAATTAAAATTTTCTATTCTTTTTCTTACATCTTTTTTTTTAATTAAAATTTTACAACCCACTTCTTTGATTATTTTTCAAACTAAATTCATTAAAATCACTCTTCCCCTTCCCTCCCCTCATACTAAATAGACAGTTTTAGAAATTTTCCTTCTGTACGTTTTTTATTTTAATATATATATTCAAACTAAGAAAGAGAAGTCTATTCTTATTATAAAACAGTATAATACAATTTGTTATTCAACATTGCATATATTAATATTAATTTAATTTCTTCCAGTCAAAATATATTCAAACTTTTTCTGGATGGGATCATTTCCGGGGATTTTTTTAATTAAAAAAGGTTTATTTTAAAATTGACTCTTTTTTTTAAAAAAATTTTTTTGCCCTTTTGCAAGATTGACGATGGCCCTTGGGTATACAATAATGCAACGCATGTGGTGTGAGGTGCTCTTTCTCACTGTGAGTGTGATATACGTGAAAGTTCGACGAGAAAGAAAAGCCTCTTTCTATCTCATCATTGCATTTTCATCCTCTGCTTCTCTCTCTCATATCTCTGTGAGCTTCAAGAAATGGCTGGAAATGGTAAGACCCAATCCGTCTCTGTGCCATTCTTTATCTATTCTTGTATGTGTGTATGTATGTATGTTAGAGCGCGCTTCTAAACGGTTGAGTTCTGTTTCCGGTGTGTTTTGCAAACCTGTTCTGCTTCAGATTCGCTCGCCGAATTTCTTGCGTCTGCAGTTCAAGCTGCTCAGGAAGCTGGTGAGGTTAGTTGATTTTTCATTCAGTATTAGTTTAATTTGGTGGTTTATTTCTTGAATTTCTTTCTGGTAACTGAGTGAATTTCCAGATTATTCGAGAGGGATTCTACCAGACAAAAATGTGGAGCACAAAGGGCAGGTTTGTATTGACATTTCATTTTAATTTTCTTGGTCGTTTCTTTTAGTATAGATTGTAGCATTTTAGTTGCAGGATTAACCTCAATGCTCGCATTTTAGAAACATTGAGAAAAACTGGTATCTCGTTTCAGGCAAGCTTTATGTAACCGTTAGTGATTGTGCCGAGAAATTATTGGCATTGATTCCATAATTACAAGAATTGAAAGTTTGGTTGAATGTCAGTTTATTTTCGTTTTTTCTTCTCGGGGGAGAGGGCATTGCGGGAGATGATGGACAAAAACGTCAAATAAAACGCGCGTTCAAGAATCCGTAAATGACTCTTCTTGGAGAAAGAAGTTTGAACCAAATACTATGGCCTGCTCAGGGTTAAAAGTAGAATGCACCATTCGCTCATATCGAGAAAGGCAGGTGAAGTTAAAGAGGAAAAGCATAGTTGTAGTATCATTGAATGTGTTGTGCAGGGGAAGAAGAATTGTAGCACTCATTTCAATGATTCTTTCAAGATGTCAAAACCTATTTATCCTGAATGTTCTCTAATTAGGATTAGGAAACATGCCCCCTCACATGTAGCCCTTTGGTTTTAAACTGTGAAACTCGTCTAATCTTATGACTGATATTTATAAGGTTGATCTGTTAGGAAAATTCTCAGAAATAATTGTATTAATATCGAAGGTGTAACAATCTTGTTTGTAGCATGCATGGCTGCTTTCAGTGAGCTATCTTAATTTCATCATCTATATAGACTGGAGAGATTTTATTAGGATCAATCTAATAGCAAGAAAGTGATTCATTAACTAGCACGCATAACAAAAGTTAACCAGGGCAAAACAAAATCAAAACAATCAATTTAGGATGTTTTTGTTGAAGATAAGTTAGATAATGGTTGTAATCTTTCTCTCTACTCATGGAGAAGATACTTTCAGGTGGTTAGTGGGAAGAAGTAACCCGTGGTCATAATTGGTGTATTGACATGAAAGAAGGCATATAGATTATCATAGATTATAACCATGTTATTTATCGTATACTTTTGTTACGATGCACAGGTTGATTTGGTCACAGAAACTGATAAAGCATGTGAAGATCTCATCTTCAATCACCTCAGGAAGCTTTATCCCACTCATAAGGTTGATTATGTTCCTTTAAATAAGTTTTATTTCTTTTCTTTTTTTGTCTGTTCTCCCTTATGGTCATTTTACCGATTTGCTCTTCCTCCTAGTTCATTGGGGAAGAGACTACTGCTGCTTTAGGGGCTACAGAACTTACTGATGAACATACGTGGATAGTTGATCCTTTGGATGGAACTACTAACTTCGTGCATGGGTAAAGATTTGCTTACGTTTCAGTTGATGAATTAGCATTTCCTTATTAATGACTATGTTTTACTATCTGCAGATTTCCCTTTGTTTGTGTCTCCATTGGTTTAACAATTCAAAAAGTTCCTACGGTTGGTGTTGTTTACAACCCAATACTGAATGAGGTGAGAAGCCTTTTATTTGTTGACATTTTGACAATGAATTTCCTAAATTCCTAAATTTTGATATATGGAGGGGTGATTGAATGTTGGACGTAATTTTCTGTTGTTTTGTTCTTGGGCTGTTCAAATACTTTTCTCATAATGAAAACCAGGCAACTATGAATAATCTGGGGAAAGAATAATCAAGTGATCAGCTGTTCGTTATGATCCTAGTTTTCAGTGACTTTGATGTGAATAAAATGGCCTTGTGGGCCATGACCTGTTGGGGCCAAGAGAGGGTGGTTTTAGTTCACAGCATGAGAATCTAAGTTGATGTTTTTAATTTTGTTTCTGTCCTTGGTATGGTAACTCTTTTGTCTTTACTCTTCCTGAGAGCTCAACTCAAACTTTGGGATTTCTATATGTAGCTTTTCACTGCCATTCGTGGAAGAGGTGCTTTTTTGAATGGAAACCCTATAAAAGGTTTGCTTTTCATTATCTTTCTTTCGTCTATTGTGCCTCATTAAGAATGAGTTGCTTCATGTGCATACATTTTAATTGTGCAGTATCATCACAAACTGAACTAATTAGCTCTCTTCTTGCAACTGAGGTATGTTAAATCCACCAGACTTTATAGATTCTTCCTTTTTGCTCCTACATATTGCCTTTTTGATGAACTTTTCTTGGGGTGGCATCTTGGGGAAGGGTGGCTTGTATGATCTTAGTTGCTTTCTCTGTTGTCTCTGGTGAAAATCATTTAATTGGGATAACAGTTCGAGGAGGAATGATTATGGAAGCAATGCTTGGCCAATAAGTCAAGACGGTTATGATACAATCAGTAACATTGGTGGTAGAGTTCTATATTTTTGCATGTCCTAATCTTGGTCCTTGTAGTCATTGTTTTATGTATGGCATGACTATCCTATTCTACTATGTACGTGATCCTTAAAATAACTTGAAGGTCTTGTTGAGCACATATGCATCAGACTGACTCTTTGCTTCCCCAGCAGTATCAAACCTAAGTAGCTAATATGTGTTTCTGTTTTCTTGCTAACAGAATCTAGTATATATTATCTTTATCTCAGTACCAATTATCATAAAGTTACGGCAGCTATTGATCAACACTTCATACCATTTGGTCTCTTCTATATTTTCGAGTTTTGTACTGACAAATGTCAGATTACAAGTCTGCCATACGCCAATAGATATGTTGGTCCTCTTGTCATTCCTTCTGTAGTGGTAGAGTAACCTGGGAGTCCTTGTTTTTACATTTCAAGAGGAAAAGCTTCCCCAGAATTTATAATGTATATGTATTTCAAGCACTATTTTTGTGTTCGCAGTGTCTGAAATTCGCACCCTCCTAATTGTCCTCAGCTATGTTAGGATTCCCTCTCTTAAAAGAACAAATTTCTGGTAAACTATATGAGGATAATTCATGCACAGATTAGGATAGGCAAAGGTTGAGCTCTATTCTTTTTCCTGCTAGATACTCCTCAGATCTTGGTAGTCTTAAGTTCATCTCCTATATATGCATTTGATATCTTATCTAAGCAGTGCAAGCCGAAAAGCTATTAATTGATCAAGAAATAACTGTATTGGTGAAGAAAATTGTTAGAGTATTATCTCTGAATATCTGTCCGTATATGTCGTCTTTTAAGTTGTGTTCTTAGAAAATACTAACTTTTCTATATAATTGTTTAGTAGAACCAGAATTGTGACTTGTGATACCTGTTCTACTTTTAATTGTATTTCCATGGAGGGTACAGTTGTTTAATTTGTCCTGTCAAAATGCGTACAGATGGAGGTTCTACTGGCTGGGAAATACACATAATTTCTGGAATAGTAATTTGAGTTTCAGATGCATTCACCCTAACTTTTAGTCATATTCACGTTTACTTGTAAACGTGTTGCGATATATGACAACATCGCAAACTGATCAGGCCTTTTCTTTCTGAGAGAGCAGGTTGGAACAAAACGTGACAAAGCAACAATAGATGCCTCTACAAACAGAATTAATGCCTTACTTTTTAAGGTAAAATTAATAGTTTGCCAAAGAATCTACTTGAATTTAGTGAAATAATTGACTGCCATCTCAATAATTTTTATTTGATTAGGTGAGATCTCTGCGGATGGCTGGCTCCTGCGCCATGGACCTTTGTGGAGTCGCATGTGGAAGGCTGGATGCCTGCTTTGAACTTGGCTTTGGCGGTCCTTGGTATGAGCCTTACATCCAGCATAAACCCTGAGAGTTGTGGTATATCATAATTTGTGATTAACATGATTTCTTCCTTTCATAAGGGATGTGGCAGGGGCTGCTGTCATTGTTAAAGAAGCTGGGGGAGAAGTGTTTGATCCGTAAGTGACTTGTCCAAATATCCCTTTTCTTAACTATGTAGAATATGCCTGAAGTTCTTTAGAATCTTTGGCTCTTTCATCTTATTGACATTTCTGGAGAAGCTAAGCACGTTTTATTGTGCACTTCTTGGAGTAGAGGAATGGGTTCATGTTGATATATTGATTGGTTTCTATGGGTTGTTTATTTTTTTCCTTTTTCTCTTTGAACTACTAGCGGCATGGCCAGTTATTGGCAGAGATCCCCATCATCAACAGAAACGGATTTTCCTGGAAAGTTTTTTTTTTTTTTTTCCCTCATCAAAATCTGATATTCTGTGCAACAGGTCTGGTAGAGATTTTAACTTGACATCTCAGCGAGTAGCAGCTTCAAACCCTTTCCTGAAGGATGCATTTGTTGAGATTCTACGCCAAACAGGGTGTTAGTTAGCTGGTTGAAACTGACCATTAATGTTTGAGGGGGGAAATGGCCAAACAACTCGGTCTATGTTAGTTCAATTTCCTTTTATAAAAATGCTTTGGAGTGGGAAAACTTCAATTATTTTTTTCCCAACTCTCTCTAGAGGGGTACCAAAACATTAGTATACTTGGATTCTTTTGATGTGTCGCTATAGAGTTCTTCTATAATTGAAAACCATAAGGGAAAATGATATTTGAGAATCTACAACTTAAAATATTGACAATTAAGAAATTTTAAATTCAAAGATTCTGATCTCCATGTTTATTATTAGATTTTTTTTTTAAATATCAAATATCAAATATCAATCAATTCATAAAATTAAACCATATATGGGTGAGGTGTATAAGTGATAATGTATATATTTAAGAGATTAAAGCATAAGAAGTGAACAATATAAAAAATACTTGAAAGGGGACATATCTATAAAAATACTTGAAAGAGGACACACCCCAAAATTACACTATGATTAAACCGCAAGCTCACCGAAAAGTGAAATCATAAATTAACCTGGAAGATTTTGCTTAGAAGCGTCTGGCACTTGAAAGTTCACTCTCTCATCAGAAATGTTAAGGTCAGCATCATTATTTTAACAGTTAACCAGTCTTTTAACGATAGAGGGTAAAATTGTTACGATTTTAAAATTTCAAGACAAATTTTTGTTAAAAAAGAAATTTCTGATACTCAGTGCTCTTGAGTGAAAAACTAAAAGCTTTCAACACAAATTTGCATCCTAACCTTTAACCAAATGTGCCAATAAACAATTTGAACAAAAAAATTGGCTGGGTTAACATAAGAGCTATGTAACTAATTTTTATATATCAAGAAAAATAGTGGAATTTGTTATTTGTAACAAACGTGTTTTGACTTTTCTAAACTACCTTTTTTAATCACATATATTGAAACTACCCTTTAGTACTAACCTCCTTAATATGTATAATTAATAGGAATGTTTAAAGAAAATTTGGAACACAAAATGTATTGAGGTTTTGTATTTAAAATTAAATTCAATTTTTAACTAGTTCTTATATTTATAGTAGCAGAGGTAGTATAAAATACCTTTCTAATTCTTGAATCCAAATTCAGCTTAAAGAACATCATAGGAATGAACCAATCCTAATTTTTCCTCAATCCGGAACAATGCAGGAGAACAAAACACGTACCAACTTTTTCAAAACAATCCAAATATAACCACAGATTGACCAAATTTCCAAGAAAATTTTTGCTTCCAACATAATAGTAAATCAACGGGTCCTCCAACATATGTTACCTTTGACAGCAAAACCAAAAGGGAAATGGTGATTTGGGTTCTTCAAAACCTCTACGCAAGATGACTAAGCGCATGTAGATACAGTGCAGTAGACAAATGTAGCGAACAACACAATAGCAGATATAAGTGCAAGTGCTGAATGTATAAAGTGTAGGGAAGAGAGAATGCAAAAATTGCGACTTATCTTGGTTCAGCTCACAACCCAAGCCTACGTCTAGTCCACAAACTCCTCACTTGACATTTATCCACCAAATCCCATAGGTTCGATTTGGACAGCTATGAAGCCACTATAATCCTACAAGTAAGCCTGTGCAAAAAACTCGAAGTCCAGTTTTACTTATCTTGATCGAGATCGAGTCCTGTCCGGTCCAACCCATTATAGAAAAAAGCAGCCTAATGAGACAACTGAACTGACCAGACTGGATTGAGGACCAATTAGTCCTATCCAATCCAGTCCGATATATATGTATGTATATTAAATTACTCTATTTTTATCTTCTTCTGATCTTCACACTCACCTACGCTGTCCTTTTAGATCTCAGTCTCATGAATCATCTCTAGCTAGCCATCACTTCCTGTCTTAGTTTCCACTCTTCAAATCTTGTCAGAAGCTTCTTCCTTTTCTTTTGTTCATCATCATCGTCGTAGCTGTTGGTGCTTAAAACACAAAAAGGAAGTTTTTCTCCTTGTTTGTCCCCACTATGCCTCTTTCTCATCATCATCGTGTCTCTTATCTGTCACCGCTAGTGCCTGAATGTTGTTCATCTTGTCCTTCTCCTCAGATGTGTTGATTGTGTGCTGATTGGTAAGCTCGAGATTCCTCTCCTTCTCTACCAAATCCATGTGTGTTTGGGTTAATAAGCTTCAATCATTTTTTTCTTTTTGGTCTATTGTGATGCTAGGAGTGAGGGGTTGATATTCTTTTTCTTCCTTCTACGACTCCATGAATGAGGGGCTAGGTTTATTTGAGTGAAAGCATACTAGAGGGAAGAAAAATGTGTGAGAAAGATTGATATCAAGGGTAAAGAGATAGTAGCATGAGGTTTGATGAAGGTGCAGTGGACTGTAGATTTGGATGTGGTTAAATCTTATCTCTCATTAAAAAATTTTTAAAAAGAATTATGTACTACCTAGACTATTCTAGTGGACCAAACCCGGTCTGACCTAATCTCAAGTTCATATCAGACTGAACCAGACCACGAACAATCATATGCAACCCAAAGTAAATTCAAACTAGATCTTGGGTTAGGCATTAACCCGTTTTGGGCTGGTATCTGTGCACCCCTACCTACAAGTTCAATCTAGGCACTTAAGAAGCCATAATTCCAAGTTTGATCTGAGTACTAGTAAAGCCACCAACAATCTGAAGATGACAATTCAAATATCACTGCATTTGATCAGCTTAAAGATAAACCTTTTAACAAGTTGGATAAGTACAATAAAGAATATGAGTATAGTGAGTAGCTATTAAATGATTCACATAACCAACAGAGTTTTAGCACTAAATAAGCTTGTGTTTATCATTGTAAACTTGAATAAAACTCAAATTTATGAATTTTCAATGTAAAGAGATGTTAGATACATAATCTAACCATTGCTCACTGAAACTAGTTGTTAGGTGAGAGAACTTAATGCACCTATCAAATAAAAGTAACTAGCTTGATAATCGACTATATCTAGAAGCATAGTAGGAGGTAGGTTACTAATGATTAGAGAACTAAATGCACTTGTCAAATAAAAGTAACTAGCTTGATAATTGATTAAGTCCATTGGACAACTAATGAAACTTATTCAAAGAGCACTCAACATTAAAGCACTTGAATAAGCAACTTGCTAGACTCAATGTTTTGATGATAACAAAACTAGAGAAGAATTGTTTTGCAGGATAACATAAGCTAATTATGTCATAATACACATGATCTATTATTCTTAGTCTCAACCCAAATCAAATCTTAATGCAATTCAAGTTCAGTCAAGCCATTGTGAAATTTTCTCTTCTTAATTTGTAGTTAGTACTTGTCAATTTGAGTCAAAGCTATCACTAAAATGTCAACTTCAAATCTTTTGTATTTGACCTTGAGTTCATGACTTTGGTTTTGCACTAACTGGAAATTGTATCATTTCAACCTGAGTCAAATTACCTTGGTATATTCTAAGAATTGATCTAACCTCAAGTTAATCCAAGACCAACCCAAATTATAGATCATATCTTTATATATTTCTGATGTGACTCAAGTTCTGTATATGTATCTTAACCTCAAGCTAACTCGTCACATAGAATATTTGTCATATCGTAACCTATAGTTAACCTAACATTCTCAAATTCTAACCTATCAACTTGAGTTAGTAGTTCTTAACTAGAAGTTATCCTCATAACCTATCTAATCTAATCATGATCCTTAATCGTGTGATTCATGTTCTCAGTTAAATATCACCAAATCACTCGTACTCAATATTCCTACCTATATTTACCTAAATATATCATTTAGATGCAACAAATCATCGAGTTTTAATGTTTATCTAACTCAAGTTGGGTTGTAATAAATTAGATTCAAAAAATGATTTGTGTCAAACAACTCTTCAAAAATTTCAAATCTTATCCAATCTCAACCGAAGTTATTCCTAGCCTTCTCTAAATCTATCTTAATTGAGATGATGTATCATGACTTATGTAAAATGCATTTCATTTATATGTGATTAACCAAGGATTATGACTAAATGAATTAATGATGCATGAGGTTACTTTAGTGTCAAACGCCTTTAATGCTCCCAACATTTAGTTACCTCAACTCTATGAAATGACACAATATCTTCAACAAAAAGTTTATTGTCTCTAATGGCTACTTACCAACTTTCATTTTACAAATAGAGACGTATTTACAACGAAGCAATGATGTACCTACAAATTATATGTTATGTCACTTAGCACCCGATTTACAACTAATATACTATTTCACATTTATAAAGGAGTATTTAATTGAGATTGCTTTTAATCAAAATGGATAATGAAACACAAATAAGGGAGCTAAGTTGTAACATCGTAGTTTTTAATCAAGGATTGAGGAGTAATTAAGCTTTATTGTAATTTATCTTAAGATGTTAATGGTTATTTGAGGTGGATAGGGGGGAAAAAAAGGTAAGCTAGAAGTTGTTTTGAGGTAGTTTTGTGGCTCTCTATGTTTTTTACTGCTATAGGAGGAGAGGTTCATCATGACAAATAACACAGAAACAGGAAGAAGATGCTATCTGTGTTCTTTGCTCTAGCTTTGTCACGGCGACGTTTACGGCGAATATCACAAAAGGGAGACCCCATCGCTTCTATGAAATTTTTCACAGCGAATGCACCTACAATTCAAATTCTTGGTGCCTCTTTGTTTTTTGCCTCAACAAACTCGCGAAAATGTTGGTAAAAATCAACGTTTGAAATGCGAAAAATAGATAGAGAATGGAGGATAAATAGGAGAGCTTTGTGAGGGCAATCTTGGGAAGTGTTTTTAAGCTTTCAAACCTTCAAGTAAGTGATTCTAACTTGTTTTCTACATTTTTGTCTTAGTTTTTCTCATATTTAAAAGTTGGGATTTTTTAAGTTCTTGAGGATTTCAAAATGTCTGAGTTTTTGACCAAATCTTTTAAGTTTCTTAGAGTTATATGGGTTAGATAAGAGGTTTAATCAGTTTAGTTTTGTTGGATTTTGATTTACAAGGAATTTAAAGGTTATGGTTTGATATTAGAAGTGGGGTTTGTTGAGTTTTAATCATTTGGTGATTAAAATAGTGTTTTGTCCATTGGTTTTTGTTTATTGAGGATAAATAAGAGTATTATTGATGGTTTTTTAATATTGGTTATGTTAGAGATTGAAAATTTTAAGTGTGTGACTTAAGAATTGATTGAATGATTGTTGTTGAGATTAATCAAGGAGCCTATTGAGTTAATTGGATGGAAGAATTGATGACTACAACTTTGGATTGAGAGTTTTGGTTATAAGTTGGGAAAGTTAGATTGCGGGAGTTGTTAGGGAATGTGAGATTGGAGGTTTTTGAATTTTTGTATTTTAATTATTACTTATGTTTGACCATAATCTATATGGTGATGTAGATTAGCGTGTGTCCTAGCTTATGGAGTAGTGCCTTACGTTCAAGCCAAATGCTAAGCTTGGAGTTGAGGCAACTAGGGTTACTTTACTTTATATGCTTACCGTAAATTGTAAGATTTTCTAAATCCTTTCAAATTATATTAACTTATTGCTAAGGCATTATAAAAGAAAAGTATATATTTTGTTGTATATCAAATATTGGTGAAGTAGTATGTTTGTATCAATGGGTGTGTCTTGTGGTATTATAACGGTGAATGTTTTGGAGTATACCCTCTATTATATTATTGACTGTATTCTTAATCCATTATGTTATATCTATGCATGAGGTCATATTTGGAGGTTGGGATTGTATGTGGAGAATAATTATTCTTGAAGTTTGTACGGCAGGTCAACACTATGATCAAGTGTTTGGCCTCTAATAATGCTCTTGTAGTTTTACCTTTTCCCTAGCTCAAAATCAAGATATAACTCTTGGATAGACACCTCTTTGGCCCTCATCAAACTATAAGGCAAAGAAGACCTATTGAACCAATGTGAATGGGATAACCTTTGGCCGAGTTACTTTGCAAAGGTGGTTCGAGTCCACATTAAGGAGTTACAAGGAGGAGTATGATAAATAAGAGGGTATAAGCTACTATGTTGATTGTTGCATATACATTTGCATGTTTTTAACTTAAGATATTTTATGTATAGGATTACTTTACCTGCTTACCATCCTGTTTGTATATGTTATAAAGTGAGCCTTGGTTACTAAGACTTTATGTCTCGCCTCGTTAATCTCACTTTTTTCAAGAGAGCCTTCTGGTATCATTCGTCGTGAAGAAAAACAGCCAGAGGCTTAGGCAAGCATAGCCTAGTAGACCTCTCACGGCTTGGGTTTGTAATGATTGTATAATTTGCCATGTTAGGGCTCATGTTTTAAATCTACATATCTAACTATCTCTTTTATACTTTTAGATTATTGTATTTTGAAAAATATTTACTTAATGGCCAAAGGCCATAGGATTTCTTACGTATGAACCTTGTGGATTCATGTTTGTCACCATTTGGGAAAAACTTCGATCTTATTAATAGTTATTATAATTTTAAGTCTGTTTGAGTTAAGCATGTGTAACTTATGGGTTGAGCTTAATCTATACTTTTCTTGTACCCTAGATCCCTGTGTGATGGATTTTTGGAATGATTCTATAGGCGGTTATTGTACCGTGGGCCTCACTTGTTATTGTTGTTGGTTTAAAGGACTTTGATTTACATCAAACTCTTTATAACTATGGTGGCTTCTGATAATCTAGTTAAATTTTTTTCCTACTATGGTTAACTTCATAAACTATTACGAAATTATAGTTTTAAAGAAAAGTCTTTTCATAAATGATAATTTTTACTAATTAAAGATTAGTTAAATACCGAACTAAACTACTTGTTCTTAGTACTTTCTTGATTAGAAGTGATGAATGAGATGAAAATCCCTTGAAATGATGTGTAGATATTATCCTTGCTTTCAATTGATGAGGGACAGCGTTGCTCTCATTAGTCTCTAAAATGATTGATTGACCGATGAAACTCGCATTGGAGGTGCTCATAGAATCAAGAAGGGCTCGTCTAGGTCCCTTCGTGATGAATAAAGACGGACAAGTTTTTTTTTTCCATGTTCTGTCCCATCTTGAAGCCATCCAATGTTAGGATGTCCCATCCAATTTTTTAGGAAAATTAAACAGTTGGGCCAATTAAAATTATTTGAAATTATTAGAAAGACTAACATGTTATGCAAAAAAGAGAGATAAGCATAAAAAATAATAGCCACACCACAATGGTAGTCCTTTTATCCTTGTTATTGTACGTATATTATTGGGGAAAGTTTTATTAAAGCGCCAATAAAAAAAATTGACAACCGTTGTGCTAAGAAAGAACAGTAAAAGATTTAATTCCTCTAAGGACAGAAAAGGATAAGAAAAAAAATATGAGTTCACTTTGGTGTGCCATTGACCGAAACAAAATATTCCACACACCACCCAAAAACTTTTAAGCAGGGAAAATAGATAATAATTTATGCACAATAATCATAATGATATTAAAAATCACAATGTAAACACTAAACAACAGTACAACACTTCAATGCGAGATGATTCAAGGGAATTATCCAAAAATAAGATTAAAATTTAAAGATAGATTAATGATTTAGAAATAAAAATAAGGGAAAATGGCAAAAAAAAAAAGACTGAAGAAATAATTAAAAAAAATTGCATACAGGGACCGATTTGTTAAAATTATTGTCAAAACCCATACTAATGTTATCATGGGTCTTTATTTGTAATTTTTTTATTTCAACAGTCTTTTTTTTTACCATTTTCCCTAAAAATAAATTAAAAATTAAAAGAAAAAGAAAACATATCGGGATAGTGCAAGGACACCTCCGTCTCATGCCCAGGACACATTTTGTCAAACAATCCTTAAATTCATCATGACAACTAATTAAGAAGAATGTTTAATACATACTAGAAACAGATTTGGGCTAGTAATTGGTTTAATTTCCTGATTCCTAAAATACATTCTCCCTTGCAATGTACTCATCTGATTTTATTTATAAATCACTTCCCACATGTTTCACACAAACTAAAAAAATCTCAAATTTTATTAACTCTCATTTAAAATTCAATAACTTTTTAATTTTATCTCTATTTAATATAAATTATACCTCATGTAAACAAAATCAACATAATAATAAATGAAAAGTAAAATTATATATCGATACAAAAAAGTTATCTCTATACCCTATAAATAAAACAAAAAAAAAAATATTTTGTCTCTACTCTATAAATAAGACTAGAGGAGTAAGAGTTTAGTAAGCAAAAGGAAAGAATGCCTTGTAACAACATATGTATAAGCAAGGATGAGGAGAAAAACCAATCATATATTAGATGAGAAGATATATTTTCTAAAATTAACCAAGCACAACAAGTGGCATGTAAAATTGAATTGTATTTCTTTTACTTTTCCAGTAGAAAGTGGGATGACAAACTCCTCATACTAAGATTATAATACTACCTTCAGTCGTTAATATAAAAACTAGTTGACTAATTTGAATAGATTAAAAAACTTAATTAAGTTAGTTATTTGTAGAAAAAAATAGATATTTTCTTTCTTAAAATACCCTTACTAATCAAGTGTCATTTGATGAACATTTAACATGTATAATTACTACAAAGACTACTTTTAAAAAAATAGATAAATATGAGAAATAAAGTATATTGGAGTCTTATATTTAGGACCAAATTGAAAGTTAAACTAGCTCTTATATTAAAGACTGAAAGTAATATTTCATTTGAGTATCACTAGAATAAACTTACAGCAATTATTATATATATGCTTTAGCGAATGACACAAATTAGGAAAAAGAGAATGAGTCACCATTGTCATCTGAAGCTATCAAGAGAAAAAGGGGAATGACTAATGAATGAAAAGGTTAAACTTGTCTGAATGACACAGTAAAACTTAGGGCCGTCAACTAAAATCTGGCGAAGGAAATGAAAATTCAAAAATTTCAACTTGCGGCGGTGGTTTGATTGAAAGAAAAGGTTGGAAAGGAATTGAAACGGATATCGTGATTTTTTTTCAGTGGGAACCAATTTTCAGTCGCCGGCTTGAAATGGCTAATAACCCATTTATCCCCCAGATATTGATTAAAAAACACAAATGCCAGATCGACGCCACCAAGCAGATGAGCTTTAACCATGCAACTCCCGTCACCGACATGGAAGCTCTTGTACAGTTTTTATTGGGTGTTTCTTCATAGTTGCGAATATACCACAGAAGCTTTACCCCAAAAACCTATTACCTTGCCTGAACCATTTCCACATGAGCTAGTTGATCGCCTGAAAAAATATCTTGTTGTGAGTACTTAATTTCTGTGGTTGAATGGATTTTGCTGGAAGTTGGCAAACTAATTCGAAGTTTCAGCCGGTTGCTCCAGCTTATCTCGCTTCCCTCTGGCTTTGTTATTTGGCATGTACCGGACTACACACACAAATATATAATTATATGTGTGTGTGTATATATATATGCATTTTTATTTAACAAATGGTCCTTTTCAATTTGCTCTGGCTAATTGCCTTGTTTACTAAACTCAAAACATGGACAAATAGAGTATGATAGGGAAAAAGAAATAAAAAATGAGAAAAACATTTGTAATCTATGTTCACTCTTCTAATCATGCATTTTAAAAATACAAAACTTTTTGAAAGGGTCTTATTATATCACAAAGTACTGAAGTAGACTCAAACAGCTTCTTAATGGTACGCTATTTGCCCATTTTGTATTTAAATTGAGAAAGTTATGTTTAAAGGAATTTAAACTTTAACTATATTCAGGAGATAAGCAAAACTGAATTTGTCGGAACGAATTTGAATTTGATAGACATTTTGCTGTAGGATTTGCTGCAATTTTGCAAGAAATTCAAATATGCTTGAGCAAATTCAAATGTGATGCAAGAAAATTCAAATTTGCCGCATCAAATTTGAATTTGTTTACTTCTTTTTTTGTCATATAAAAACTTAAATTTCACTAAATATAATTTTAAAAATAAATTTTTTCGAATAGGTCTTGTTATATTAGAAATTAGGCTCAAATATGTCATTTGCCTAAGTTGTATTTAAATTTAGAAAGGCATGTGCTTCCCATGTCATATTATATCTTATGCTGTAAAAACAAAATGAGACAGCTAAAAATATATTGTATAAATTTTATTTACAACCAAAATGCTTAATTGATAAAAACAAAAACAAGAATTGAAAAATAATTACAATTCTCACAAATCAAAATCGGGATGTATAATCTTTGTATAGTATTTATATTTTTTCATATTTAAATTGAGTATTTTTTTTCATATATTTTATTTATACCTTGTTATTTAATTTTTTTTATTTTTTTATTTTTTAATCATTTTATATCTATAATCATTTTTATATTTTTATTGAATATTCATATTTATTTATTTAAATTATAATTTATTGAATTTTTTAATACAATTATTATTGCGTGCATTTAGCAAGGAACAAAAAACCGGATCGGAAATTAAACCGGTTAAAATAGTGGGTTAAGGGTTACTGGTTGGACCAAGGTCAGACCGGAATCAAACCGATCATATTAAAATAATATAATTTAATTCATAACATTAAAATAAAAAAAAATTCATAAATAATATCACTCTGAAAAATAAAAGAAGCTATAAAATTTGACCAGACTTCCATTTTATTTTATTAAGTATATAATTATATAATAGTATCAGATAAAAAATTAAATTCAAATCTTTGGAAAACGAAAAAAATAAGAGAAGTACTGACAAGCCTACAAAGTCTTCCCATCCCCTTTCAATTTTTTGTACTTCCAAAGCATAGGCATACAGCGCTTTTTAAATTTTTTTCTCTTTCTTTTCTTTTTAAAATTCATTTGTCTCTTCTTCATCCACGGTTCTCCCCCTCTCTTTCTCTGAACCCTTCTTTCATCTCTTTTTTCTTTTATTCATTTGTCTCTTCTTCTTCCGCCACTCTCTCTCTCTCTCTGAAGAGTTCTTCCACTGAAAATGTAATAATTTTTTCCTTCTTCTTCTGCGTTTCAAAAAGGAAAACAATAGTAGGCTCTATGTTTTAACTCCAAAAAATGATTGCAAGCTCATCTCCTCCCTACGATCTCCCTCTTGGACATTGTCCTTCTTTCTCCTTCTCACCTTCATTCCTTCTTCCTTCAGATCTGACAGGTACTGTGCTCTTCTTCTTTCGACCCTCTTCTTCCTCCTCTCCTATCTTTCTTTTTCCATCAACCATTTCATTTTTCATCAGGCTTCTTTGTTTTTTTTCCTTCCTGAGTGATTTTCTTAGCAGTAACCTGAGCAACCGAATCCAACCGGCGGTTTTTCCGGTTTGATGCCGGTTTACACCGGTTTGTTTCGGTTCATTTCGGTTTGATTCCCCACCGGTTTTATTGATGAACCAGACCGGATCACTGGCCGGTTCACCGATTTCCGGTCTGAACCGGCCGGTCCGGTCCGGTTTTTTGTTCATTGGCATTTAGAAAGCATTTTTGTAGTTATATAATTTTGTCTTTATTCAAAAAAGCTTTTTTTTTATTTAATAATATTATATTTCTTTATTAAGCTAATATGGTAAAATAACTCAATTTTCCTACCTCTTTTCATCTAACTAAATACAAATTTTTTATTGAACTCTGTTTTAATTTTCATGTGAACTGAACGCTCAGTCAGAGATTTTCTATTCTCTTCCTTTCAATTCTTTTCCATTCATTTGTATTCCAATCAATTTTTTCAACCAAACGAGCTCTCAGGATTAAGGCTAAGGTAATAATTTTATAAGTAATTTGTAAAATTAATGTATAATGTTTAATATGATATATAATCGTGTAATTCAAAAAGTAATAGCATAATTGAAAAAACTACATAGGCTAGGCACGCAAGTTCATAAGCTAGGCCTTATAGCTAGTGAAGTTAGGCCTGACCTATTTGTTTAGGCTTAGCAATAGATTTAAACATAGACCTAGCCTATTTACTAAATAGAATAGGTTAGACTCAAAATAGGCTAAGCTGTAAGCCTCTAACAAGAGTAAAGGTGGTAATACGAGCCAACTCACGGATTGTAGATTGGCCTGTGACGTGTTAGGATTTGGCAATGTGGGTTAAAGAGGCCCATGTGATGGCGGGTAGACTTTTAGCCAACTTTAACCTGTCATAGTAGATTGACAGGTCGGCCTATCAACTCACCCACCAAGTATTATTTACTTTTTTAAATAATTCTATTTTTAAAATATTTTTTCCTTATGTAATATAAACAAAATATAATGAGTCTTTTGTTTTGCCTTCAAATACTTAATTAAAAATAAAAAGACCTTTTTTTAATACATAATTATAAAACCATTTTTAAAATGATAACTATGGTAGAAAAAGAATTGAGTTAAAGCGTTATAATATTACCATGGTTATAAAGAGTTTGTCTTATTTCAAAATCGTTCCAAGAGGCTTCGAATACATAAAACACCCATGAGTTTGACAACATATAGACCAAGGACTCAAGACACAATACCCACCCACAAACCCAACATAAACATTCATCCCACAAAGACTTAGGACACAAGAAAACAGGATACTCAATCCAACCCACAAGTCATACACATAAGAGCAATACAAACAATAGGAACTTATGGCTTCTAGCCATTCTAACAACACTCCATCAAATACAGTCATCCAACAACCCAACAAAAGAAAGTATATGTCAACAAAATCATGGGTCCTAAGATAATAATATACATAACACAACATGCCTAAACCAAAAGAGGGCTACTAGATTATGCTCGCTTACGCCTCTGGTTGCTTTCCTTCATGCTGAGCCAAACTAGATAAGCTTTCCTGAAAAGCATTGATGAATAGCAGGGTGAGACATAAAGTTCCAATAACCAAGTATTAATTTATGACATATACAAGTAGGATGACAAGTTGGTGAAGTAATGCTTAAATATAATTTAAGTAATAAATGATGCTTTAATAAATACAACCACATGAAAGGAGTATATCTCACCATCCACAACACACTTCATACAAAAGTACATATATACAACGACACAATGAAATATGCCCTCCCATCACCATACTCCTACTTATGACTCCTTAACAAGGATCCTGGCTTTCTGTGTTGAGTAACCTAGCCAAAAGTCATCCCACTCACATCAAGTAACAGGCCCATTCCTACACCTACATCGCTCAAAAATGAACTATGGTGTAAGAAGTGTCTATCCAAGAGCTCGTTCTCAATTCTGGGTCAAGGAAAAGGAGGAACTATAGGGGACTAACAAAAAAACCAAACACTCTTATCAGTAATTTAGGCATGCCGCGTGGGTTTCAAGAATAATTATCCTCCACCTAACAAAATCCCAACGTCCACGTATGAGCCCCATACATAGTCACAATATATATTAAAAATATCATAGTTCTTCAAAGTAAGATGATATGATTTCAAACAAAGTAAAACACATTTTCATTTTATTTAATGACATAGTATTAGTATATTAAATTCGGTACCACAATAAAACATAACTTCCAATAAAATACAACTCAGGCATAATTAAATCAACATATTTCTCACTTCACCAAAATTTGTCATATAAGAAAATACATACTTTATTCACAGGCATACTTTCACAAATTAATTTGAGAAAATAAAAACATAATAAACACCTTACAATCCAAAGCATATATATAAAATAAATTAATCCCAGTTACCTCTAATCCAAGCTTAATCTCATAACTTGAGAAATAAGAGCACAAATTACAGACTCCGAAATACAAAATAATATATAAATAATGTAGATACAATTTAATATACATACAAATAAATAACTTAAATTACATTAGATTTATTATTATTAATATATATATACATATTTTTACTACCCAAAAATTCTTACTTCAAATAACAATTTTTCTCTACCCAAATAACTCATTTAAATTATAAATATTTATAAAAATATTGTTTTTGTCTAATATTATGAAATCTAAATTTATAACTTAAGCTTCCAGCTTCAAAATTTTTCTAATAATATATCCTTAACTTATTTCACATTTTAAACCGATTAAAATCTTAATAATATATTAAATAATCCAAATAAATTATCTAACTTAAATTTAATTGGTAAAAACATTCTATATGTCTAATACATTCTATTGTAGTAAGCAGTAAATGGTTTTCTGATGTTTCTATAATTTTGATAATTTTTATAGGTTTATTTATATATGAGAAAAGAGGTATACGTTTTATATCTCTTATATTTTATTACTCTCTTTTCAAAAATAAAACATTTTTTTTGGTGTACAAAAATAAAACATTTTTATTTGAGCATATCAACTAAAAAGGTAATTATATAGTGAAGATTTCAAATTTTTGTCAAATTTATCCTTATGTTTTTTGGTCAGATTTACCCTTATTTAACACGTGGGAAATGAATCATATTCAAAAGGATTTACATGATGTTCTTTTTTTTTTTGGGGGGCGGGGGGAGCTTCACATTCCGAAGCATAATAGAACTACTTTTAAAAATGTTTTATATTTTTAAAACATTTTATAAATAAATGTTGAGCCAGAAGAAATCAAAATCAATTTTCAAATTAAATTTGGGCTATAATTTTTAAGGAGGACATGAAGAATAGAGAGAGAGAGAGAGAGAGACGAAATATAAAGACGTTTTTTTCATACGAAAATGCAAACAAACCTCTATATCTGTACGTGAAGTGTTAGGAAAAATAAAAATATGTCACCACATCACTATCATTGCCGACCTACCTGAGCTCCTACGGCAGTGACCATACCAACGGTGGGTCAACAAAGCTCCGGCAAACCTATTAGCAGCCAGTCGCAGCCAGCGACTAGGATATCTTAAGGCAAAGTTGCCTACGAAAGTACAATAAATAGCCAATTAGGTTAATAAATATTCATTTTTCACACTTTATTAGCTATTTATTATATTTAATTAACAAATAACAACAATTCATCAATTATTTACAGCTATTTACTACACTTCAGTAACCAACATTCCCTCGAGAAATCCTAATCCTCGTAGCTTCAGTGATCAACCCCCGAAGGAATTGTCGGCACCAAAGCTTCAATGGCCGGCCACCAACAAGAATCACCAAACTTTGATGCCAGGTAGCTAGTAAACCGAAGCTTCGATGACTAGCAATGAGGGTGCTGAGATGGCACTTTTTTTGTTTAAAAAAATAGCTATGACGTTTTTCTGGTCTTTCTTCTAAATATAATTGAAAAAATGATAGAAAAGGAAAGTAAAAATTACTAAATCTCAAATTAAGTTCGATAACAACATTTTATTTAGTGTTGATAATACTAAATTTATAAATAATAATAAATTTTTGTTGATATTTTTTACTTGGCATTTAATAATTTTCAACTTCTCTTGTTTGTTTCTTTTTCCAGTGGAATTTGTCTTTTGGTCCATTATTTCTAATTTTTCCTTTCCTCAGCAGCATTAATCTAAAGGGCAGTTGCCTTTTTTGCCACGTAGCGAGTAACAGCGCGTGGAGTCACGACTCGCCGTCTCACGGAATCCAAGTATGCATAGTTATTACCATCAAATCCTTAAAAAAAAAAAATTTACTAAAAAGTCCTAATAACAATTTGAACAGTCTATAATAACAAGTTTTATAGTGAAAAATAATAATCTCTAAGATGTTATATACTTATGTGATCTTATTTATAAAATAAAAAAAGATATTTTTACTCCTATTTATAAAGTACTAGAAAAATTTTTGAGAAAATACCAAAAAAAGCACTTGGAATATAAGAAATTCTAGATTGGGTCTTGAAATTTTGAAAATGACAGAAAGGGTCAATGACCCAATCTGTCATTTGCAAAATCAAGAGAAATTGACAACTTTGCTCTCATATGTATTCACTGCAATGATTTAAGGAATCACTACAGGGGTTTAGACGTTACCTAGATTTGTGTAGAGAATAACTACTCACTTTTTCGTAGTCAGGTGCCTTGTAGTTAATAACAAAAGTAAGTAGTTATTCTCTACACAAATCTAGGTAACGTCTAAACCCTTATAGTGATTCCTTAAATCATTGTAGTGAATACAAATGAGGGCAAAGTTGTCAATTCCTTTTGATTTTGCAAATGACAGATTGGGTCATTGATCCTTTCTGTCATTTTCAAAATTTCAGGACCCAATCTGAAATTTTCTATATTCCAAGAGCTTTTTCTAGAATTTTCCCAAAAATTTTTATATAGATGTGTAATTTTATTTTTTATTTATTATTATATTAACTTTGTTTACATAAGATTTAAAATTTGTTGAATTTTAAATGAGATTTAATGAAATTTAAAGTTTTCTTTGATCTGTGTGAAACATGCTGAAAGTGACTTATAAATAGGATCAGAGGAGTATAAACTTTAGTTTTGATGAAGAGTTTAGTCCAAAATATAATTTTTATTTTTGAGTTTGTTTGAATAGTTATTGTTTATTATTTTATTTTTAATTGACTTTATTTAGTACTCTCTCTCACATTAATATTACTTTCATATATTCTCTTTCATTATTTTTTCATTTATTGCCTCTCTTATTTACTTTCTTAATAAATAAGGGTAAATTTAAAAATAAAAATATATTTATAAAATATTTATTATTTTTAACTAATTTTAACTGTTAGTTTGTTAAATGTATTTCGGTTATTTAAAACTTATATATAGGACAAAAGGGAGTATATGAAACTTCTCTTTAAATGATAGTAAGCGGCTACTGTTAATATAAGAATTAGTTAATTAATTTGAATATATGTAGAATATTAATTAAATTAGTTAATATGTTTTTTTTAAAAACACCTTAATCATCTTTCCTAATTCCATCCCTCCATCTACTACTTGATTGTTGTTGAAGAATATTAATAGGATTAATTTGAAAAAAAAATTGATAAACATGTTAAATAAATTTTACATAAAGGACTATTATTAACTCTCAAATTAGATCATACATTAAAGACTGAAGAAGCAGTATTATGAATTTAAAATTATTTATAGAAAAATAGTTTTGGATTAAATGAAAATAGTAAAATAACAAGAGGAAAAGGTTCGATTGGGCTTTTTCACAACTGCATATGTGGAAATTTATAACAAAAAATAGGAAAATAACAACTAAAAATATGAAAATTTGTAAGAAATAATACAATATTAACAACTCTATACATAGGAAAATAAACTAAAAATATGAAAATTTATAACAAATAATATAATATTAACAACTCTAATTCATAACAAATAATAGAAGATTAATAACTCCGCGCATGAGAATTTACAACAAATAATTAAAAATTAAAAAATATTTTAATAAACTAAGAAGTTACATGTTTTTTCTTTTTAAATATCTCAATATAAGGTGTGTGTGTACACAAAGACACACTAGTTACAACAAAAATGAAGGGAAGGGTAGGAGGAAATTAAAGTGTGGTTGGTTGAAAAAAAGGAAAGAAAGATACAAAAAATCTGTCTTTTGTGCTCCGCATCAATATTTCCGACCTTGACAAAACTACTCACGACACTTTTTAATATTCCAATGTTACCCCTTTTGATTTAAAACCTTTTTTCCAATCTTGACAAATTGTTCATTACACCTCGAAAATTTGCTCTTTTCTTAGTGCTTGTCCTTTATTTTCTTCTTATTTAATTTGCGACTTATTTATTATTGATAGTTATATATTTTTCTTTTTATTATTAAAATTGTCATTCATAAAATGGAGAAAAAAGGGACTTAGTGTGGGCCGAGATACTTTTTTCCTTTTGGACAATCGAACCCACTTCGTATCAATAGAATAAAACACAAATTAAATTTCGTTTGCCCCATCCTAGGTGTAATAGCTTATAGATTAGTTTGTTTTAATCTAAAATATAAGGGAGTTTTCTATCAAGCAGCTAGTTTTCATACAAATGATTAAAATAGAATCTTTAACTAAAATGCATTTTTACAAAAAAAAAAAGTAATTAACTAATCTTTTTAACGATCAATATCATTTTTAGTTCTTATAATTGGATTAAATTTTAATTTTGATCCCCATAATTTTAAATTATTTATTTTGGTCCTTATAGTTTCATAAAAATTACATATAGGAACTATTCGTTAAATATCAAAACCAAAACTTATTAAAAGTATAAAAACTATTTATTAAACCGAGACAAAATTCTTATGATGAAACTATAATGACCAGGCGATTTGAAACTACAAATACCAAAATCAAAATTTGATTAAAATATAAAGACTACGTATCTCAATAACGATAGATGCCATATGCATCCACGCAAAGAAAAGCGTGAGTAGGTCAAGTTCACTTATTTGAAGGAGGGAGTGGGGTGAAACCTACATAATATATAGCATATTTCACTATCTCTTATATAGTCTAGGCATGCGCCATTAATGACGCATATCATAGCGCCCAGCCAATTATTATAACTTCGTCTTTGGAGTTTGGACCCGAAAAAATCAATTAAAATTAATAAAAACAATAAATATACTGAAAATATATTTTTATTTTCAAATATGCTCTTATAATAAATGAGAATAAAGATAAAAAAGAATGTACAAGGAAATGTAATGAGAGGGGTTATGGCAAAAGAGAGAAAATAATAAGTAAGGATAAAATTAAAAAAGATGCTAAGATAAACTCAAATTCAAGCTTATAAATGAAATTTATCCTTCTCCAAATTTAAAACTTATAAATGGAACTTGCGGGGGTAATATTATTATAGGTCATGACGTAATTCATTATGTGAGAATTGTACATGAGAGGTGACATGGGCTTTCATGGAAATAATTAATGTATTCAAGCATACCATCAACTAGGTTAAATTGAGAAAATTCCAAAGAACAAAAAAATCAAACCAGACACTAAAATAGTTGAGGTAGTATTCAAGAGTTAGTGGGTTATGCCAGGGTCAAACTAGAATCAAATCGATCATATTAAAATAATATAATTTAATTAAAAATAAAAAAGTACAACAATAATAAATCACTAGTAACAAAATGTAAGAAAATATAACAATAGTTTGATTGGAATAATAACAAGGTATAACAACATTGAGAATTTTGATCCTTATGATTCCTTAATAACTAAAATTAATAATCATTAACACTAAAATCATTATTAAAATTCATTTAATTTTATAATGACTGAGATATTAGAAGATAAATAAAAAAAAAGACCAACAGCAACATGACAATCCATACTGGTTCATCATCGGTTCACCCCAGTTTGACTGATTTGCCACCAGTTCAATTTCTAATAGGTTCAACACTTAAACCAAACCAAATCACTGGCCAGTTCATCGATTTTTTTGTTAAATAGGCCGGTTCAGTTTGGTTTTTTGTTCATTGGAAAATTCAATACAATTAACTAGTTAAATTGGAAAAATTCAAGGTTGTCTTCAATAGTACTCTCTCTCCGCTTGTGATTATAAGTTTTAAATAACTAATTTACATATAACAAAAAAATTAGTTAAAAGCACTAAATAGGTTAGAGTTCTGGGTTCGTGACTTCCACTCCTTGCAAAGATGTCTCTTTTGAAACTCAAACTCGATATCCGTAAAATTTAATAGGACCTTACACCGTTAAACCAACTTTTGGTTGGTTGAGCGTTTGATATTTTGGTGCCCCAAGTATCTTTAAATTTTGAACACATCATATTTAAATTTGGATTATTTTTTTTCATGAAAAAAAAAATATTATAACAGTGTTTTAATGTCCCTTCTCATTACTTTCACATTCTGTACTATTTCTGCCTTCACTAACCCAAGTTGCAGCCTCCCCCGCTGATGCTGTTGAGCATTGAAATAGACGCGCGTGTGTATATATATGTATGCGTGTGTGTAGAGGAAACTACTCATCAAGCCATAATCACCCATTTCTCTTGTTCTGAAGCTTTTGTAAAGCCCAACAATGGCGTCGCCGCTTGTGTTATTAGGTCTGATTCTTGTGGCCTCAGCTTGGCTTCTTTTCATGAAAAGAAACAAGTCGAAGCCGACGCCGGCGAGCCTTCCGCCGAGCCCGCCGGCCTTGCCGGTGGTCGGCCACCTTCATCTCCTGAAACCTCTGGTTCACCAAGCCTTGCATGAGCTCCAAGCCAAATATGGGCCTCTCATGCACCTTAGGCTTGGCTCAACCAACTTGGTCGTAGCCAACACTCCTGAACTCGCAAAAGAGCTTCTCAAAACCAACGAACTCGCTTACTGTGCTCGTCCCATGAACATCGCCATCAACCTCGTAACCTACGATAATGCTGCTTTTGCTTTCTCTCCTTACGACGCTTACTGGAGATTCATCAAGAAGTTGAGTAACACAGAGCTTTTGGGAGGCCGAACCATCCGGCAGTTTCTTCCGGGTCGCACCGGCGAGATCCACCGGTTCATTAAGAACCTCCATGGTAAAGCCATGGTGGGACAGAGCGTTAACCTAAGCCAAGAACTCATGAAGCTGTCCAGCAACGTTATCTCGCTGATGATGCTGAGCATTGAGACCACCGGCACCGACAGCCAGGCGGAGGAAGCTCGGAATCTGGCTCGGGAGGTGACGCAGATTTTCGGGGAGTTTAACGTCGCTGATTTCTTTAAAATCTGCAAAGCCTTGGATGTTCAAGGGTTTAGAAAGAGAGCCATGGATCTGCACAAGAGATTCGATGCTTTCTTGGAAAGAATCATCTCCTGTCGCGAGGAGTCTCGAAGGCAACAAAAAGCTTCTCCCGAGGCACAGAACGGTGGAGACGGAGAAGAGAAAGTTAGGGACTTTCTTGACATTTTGCTGGACGTCGCCGAGGATAAGACTTCCGAGGTTTCTGTAACTAGGAACCATGTTAAGGCATTAATCTTGGTGAGTATATTATAATATGTAGATATAATACTACATTTCTTTTGTTCTTTTCCCCTTCTTCCCAGACATCATGGATGTTTCAAGAAAGCTCCACTATGATTGAATATTTGGATGATGTTCTTGTTTTAAGCTAATTAATTAATTAAAAGCCTTTTCTTTAATCATGATGATCCTTTGCTCCTAGACTTCCTAGACGTAGGAGTTACTACATAAGACCTTTTTTTAATTTTAAATACATGATGTCAATTCATTTTATCTTTATCAATTTACACTTTTTCTTATTTTTAATATATGTACTGTTTAACTAACTTGAGTAAATTAAAAAATTAGATAAATTATTTAATTCTAATAAATATGACTTGATCTCCTTAAATTACAAAGATATCACTAATTTTTTTAATTTTTACAAATTAATTATCTAGTTTTGACATTTAGGATTTGAAGAATATTTATTACACTCAACTACATATCTACTTTTCTGATGATTTGTTGTTGTTAAAGGATTTCTTCACGGCGGGAACGGACACGACGGCGACGGCGGTGGAATGGGCAATTTCGGAGCTGATAAATAACCCGAGGGTTTCGAAGAAAGCACAAGAGGAGGTAGACAAAGTGACAGAAAACAAGAGACTAATAAGTGAAGCAGATATACCAAACCTTCCATACATTAATGCAATCGTTAAGGAAATAATGAGGCTTCATCCTCCAGTTACTATGATCAACAGAAAGGGAACACAAGATTGTTTTGGTGAGTGGTTACTTGATCCCCAAGGAAACAATGTTATTCATCAATGTCTGGGCAATGGGAAGAGATCCAAAAATATGGAAAAGTCCCTTAGAGTTCGTACCAGAGAGGTTTTTGGAGGGAAAACAGAGTGGCCTGGATATCAAAGGGCATCACTATGAGTTATTGCCTTTTGGTACGGGCAGAAGGGGCTGCCCTGGGCAACCTCTTGCCCTGCAGGAACTGCCCGTTGTCATTGGAGCATTAATTCAGTGTTTCACTTGGAAGCCATTGGATTCTGAAGGGAAGATCATCGATGAAGGAAAGAGGATTAATATGGATGAACGGCCAGGATTGACTGCTCCCAGAGCCAATGAGTTGTTATGTATTCCAGTTGCAAGGTTGAACCCTACTGCTTTCCTTCAAGTTTGAGCCACGTCATCATTCATGCCTTGGGTGGGGTCGTCGTCAGTGTTCTCTGCAACTTGTTTAATAATTTCACTTATTGGCTAGAAGGTTTGTGCTAAGAGATCTATTTGTTTTATTAATAATGTTTATGGGATTTGTGTGGTGTAAAAGAGTGTATTGTGTAGTTAGTGTTTTCCATCTACTACAATAAAGCTATTAAATGAACGAGAGCAAGTAACAACAACAGAAATAATTTCCTATTCCAATTTGTGAGTTAGTTCATATTTTACAAACCTAAAAAAGAAACTTTAAACTTTCATTAACTTTCATTTAAAATTTAATAACTTTTTAACTTTATCCCTATTTAATATATACTATACCCTTTGTATCAAATATATATATATTATACCCTATGAAAACAAATTTAACACAATAATAAATAAAGAGTAAAATTGTACATTCATATAAAAAATTTCTCTCTCTACTCTACAAATAGGACTACAAACTTTTTTTTTCTTTTTATCCTATAAATAGGATCAGAGGAATGTACAACATCAATTATACTCCTTCCCTCCTACCCCCTTTTATAAGAGAATTTTTTAGAGTTCTCTTGATTCTATTTCTGGTAAACAACAATTCCATATCAGAAACAACAATCTCCTTTTATGGAGCATTTATTAAAACTTTTCTTTTATATCCCCTTATTGAAAGAGAGTATTTATTAATGACATCAATTATTAAAGGGAAAAAACAATTGCTAAATGAGGATATCTAATTAATGAGCTTGATTTCAAAAATTGAGGAAGTGGGGTTAAAAGTTTTCAATTCATTTTTATTATTCTTTTATTTTACATCTTCTCTTTATTAAAATTTTAACACCCCACTTTTCTAATTTTGCAAATTGAGTTCATTAAAATTCCCCTTCCCTTCCCTTCCCTCCCCTCCCCTCTATTTTTCTCATACCAAACATAGGGTTATACCTACCAAGAGGATCATATAGTAGTTGAATTCAAATCTATATATACCTATTGAGCGTTGTTCGTCTATTTGATTATTGATCTAAAGTTATACTCTTTGGGAAAGATATGTGATCGTATAATTGTATCCTAATTGTCTAGATGTTTACTGCTATTGCAGTGAACTGTATTTTTTTAAAAAATTAGTAGATATCTAAGTGATGCTATTCGACTATTCATCATATCTGAAGAATTTGCAGATCATATGATGACGAGTTTAGTATTCAGTTTACAACTGTAATTGTGCTTCACTAAAAATATTTGTAACCATTTGGTTTTCTCACTCAAATGTCAAAATCTCAAAATTAAAAATGAAAAAAAAAAAGGAAAAATGTATATAATTAGTTTTATATATATTCAAAGTGCTTAATTGTTTCCGATAAAATCAATATATGTGTGGATTTCTATTATATTATTAATTTGCTAGCAACTATCGTTATGAATATTATTAATGCTTTAAAATGAACTTATTCTAATTTGATTGAATAAAAGTACATTAAACATATAAGACTAAGCATCTAAGTCTTTTAAATAGCAATATACATAAAATGTTTCGCTTAGTTTAAAGCGCCAAATATTGTTCTCTCTCCCATTCCTAATCTTTTTGTGTGGTGAAACTCTCCCTCTTAAAGTTGTATAGACTCTTCACCAAAAAACAAAAGTATAGACTTATCTAGTACTACTTTTTATAATTTTAAGTATAAAAATTAGTTAACTAATTATTATATATTAAAAAATTAATTAAGTTGATTAATTATAAAAAAATTTCTGTTAGTTTTTTGGAAAATATCACCTAATGATAGATGTAGTTTGAGGGGGAAAAAATAAATATGAGATAGAAAATGCTACTTCCAGTTATACAAACAAGGTTTTATAATTAGGACCAGAAGTAGTATATTGAGATTTTATATTTAAATTAAAATAAATTTCTTAACTAACTTATATAATTAAAGACTAGAAAGATTATTGTTTACCTTAGCCGTCCTCTCTCCCTGAAACAGTCTTAGGCATTAGTCATTTATTGCAAAGATGAATATCATTCATCAATGTTACCAGAAGGTTGTATTATTCAAATACAGTTTTCATAGTCTAAATTTAAAATTTAAATTATTTTTTAAATAAAAATTATTTTTTGAAAATTGACAATTAAAAAATAATTTTTATTTTAGATTACTTTTATTTTAGATTATGTACAAATTAAAATATTAAAGAATAAAATTATATTAATTCCTAATAAATTTTAACCTGAACGATCTAAGTACTGATCATCGCCCAATGTGAACTCTCTCTCCATGTCCGATTGTCCGCACTGGGCCAGTTACAAGATTTATTTGTTAGTTTGTTTCTATAGTGGTTTTGATTCGTTTAGTGGGCACACGTTTGGTTGCTGTTTCAATTTTCGTTTCCTTTGACAGTTAGTTGTATGTGTAGATGTTCTTTTTCCACTTTTAATTTGATTAATTTGTGAATATCGTTTGTTTTCAAAATTCGTATTCTCGCTATAAGAGTTAGTAAAGAAATTTATTTTAATCCAAGACATTAATCCATTTTGTTATTTAAATTTATAATTTTTTAAGGTCCTTTTAATTGTGTTTTACAAGTCAATACTACCTAATTCTTAATATAATAGCTAGTTTGATATTCAATTTGGTTCTAAATATAAGACTTCAATTTACTTTATTTCTCATATTTATCGATTTTTTTAAGATAGTTCTTTTATTAGCTACACATGTTAAAAATTTCATCCAATGATAGTTCTAGCTAATACATATGATTAGTAACAATATTTCAGCAAAAACACATCTCTTTATTATAAATAACTAACTTAACTAATTTTTTTAATCTATTCAAATTAATCAACTAGTTTTATATTAAAGACGAGAGGAACTATAATTAACTTTTCAAGGAAGTTGCCCCGTGCAGCAGGAACTGGGAAACACCAAAAGAGGGAGGAGATTGGTTCGATGGAGAAGTATCATTTGTGAAGGTGAAGAAGCTCTGGTTTGCAAGAAGTGTGTCCTATATTTACTAGGAACGAGAGCCATAATATATGTTTTTATTACAACTCAAACTCACTACAAAATAGTTCTTTTTAAAATACAAGGTTTAGATGCCTGATTTACATATGTTAAAAAAATTAGTTAAGTTAATTATTTTTAGAAAATATGTGTCACTTTATGATACCCTGTGATAATTTGCAATAAAAACTACCCTGAAAGCCATTATTCTTTAGTATATACAATTAGTAAGTATAGTTTGACAAAAAAAATTATAAATTTAAAAACAACATAGATATTGAGTTTTTATTTTTAGAACAAAAACAAACATTTCAATTATCTTTCCTATATCTGGGAAGGAATTGAAAGGAGTATTAAATTCCTTCTTGTTATAAAAAATGTCTCAACTTTCATGCAAATGCTAAAAGTAGTTAAGTACAGATGTGGTATCCAAACTGCTGGCAAAAAAAAAAAAATGTGGTATCCAAACAGTTGGCCAAAAAAAGGTGGTATCCAAGCAGATTCTCAATCTTAAACTCCCCTTTAAATGGTAGGGATAGTCGGATAGAAATTGCTTTTTAAGTGGGCCCGCCATATTCTCAATCTTCCCGTGACGTGGTATCATTGCCTTCTTGTACCCGACATGCTGTTTTGACTAATTTAAAAATATTAAAAAAATTATTAAATTATTAAATTATAGTATATATTATATAATTTTAAAAAAAATATATTTATGTATCATTAGATATATATCAATTAGTTAATAATATAAATATAAATATTTTAAAATATTTAATAACTTTTTTAATTTTTTTAAATAAATTAACTACTACTTTCGATCTTTAGTATAAGATTCTTTTTTACTTTTATGTTGGTCCTAAATATAAAACCTTAATCTATTTTGTCTCTCATATTTATCCAGTTTTTTCAAGATAGTCTTTTAATAATTATAGTTTTATCTAACACATTTGATTTGTGAGGATATTTTAGGAAAGACAACACTTATTTTTACAAATAACTAACTTAACTTCTTTTTTTAATTTTCTTAATTAGTCAACTAGCTTTTATAATTAAAACCGAAAGTAGGAAATCTTATATTAAAATTAGAAATAATGTACAAGATTCCCCCCTGTCTTGTCCTCCTTCAGCCTCTAGCCATGAAGCATATCTACCTTCACGACTCTCTTTCTCTCTGTACACATTTTTTAATTAAAAAAATCCGAGTCTAGAAGGAAGCAGGAGACAAAAGAGAAAAAAAGTAAAAGATATAATAGATTGAAATTTCCTTATTTGATATTTTGGTTATTGTATATTAATTTATATTTAATTATACATAATAAAAATATATTTATATAAGGTCATACCAAACATATTCACTGTAATCACCATTGCATTACATTTCATTATATTCTCATTAATAGAATGGACCACAAGTCTATATTCTTCTGTTATTCTCATATTCTGACTAATTACCATTGATCCTAATGTCAAAAATAAAAAAAAAGTACAAATATTATTCGTTTGTTAATATTATCAACTATTCGTTAATAAAAAGAAAAAAATATCGTTGCTTATTAATTCTTATATAATCTTGATAAGATAATTAAGAAAAAAATAAAAATGAAAAAAGTTGAAATTATAAAATCCCAGAATGTTGCATTGAAATTATATAATCTCATTGAGATGTTAGATCTTAAAATAGAGTTTTGAAATTCAGCCAAAGAAACAGGAAAGCTCTTTCTTTTTTCAAAAGAAAAAAAATCACAATTCCATTACTGATGACCAGTTGTTGGGGGAAATTTATTATAGCAGAGTGGTGACAGTGGGTTTTGATCCCACCCCACTTTTTCACCAAAAGTTTAA
>NW_021636828.1:0-52720 GCF_004799145.2 Neltuma alba
ACGAGCTCTCAGGATTAAGCTAAGGTAATAATTTTATAAGTAATTTGTAAATTAATGTATAATGTTTATATGATATATAATCGTGTAATTCAAAAAGTAATAGCATAATTGAAAAACTACATAGGCTAGGCACGCAAGTTCATAAGCTAGGCCTTATAGCTAGTGAAGTTAGGCCTGACCTATTTGTTTAGGCTTAGCAATAGATTTAAACATAGACCTAGCCTATTTACTAAATAGAATAGGTTAGACTCAAATAGGCTAAGCTGTAAGCCTCTAACAAGAGTAAAGGTGGTAATACGAGCCAATCACGGATTGTAGATTGGCCTGTGACGTGTTAGGATTTGGCAATGTGGGTTAAAGAGGCCCATGTGATGGCGGGTAGACTTTTAGCCAACTTTAACCTGTCATAGTAGATTGACAGGTCGGCCTATCAACTCACCCACCAAGTATTATTTACTTTTTTAAATAATTCTATTTTTAAAATATTTTTTCCTTATGTAATATAAACAAAATATAATGAGTCTTTTGTTTTGCCTTCAAATACTTAATTAAAAATAAAAAGACCTTTTTTTAATACATAATTATAAAACCATTTTTAAAATGATAACTATGGTAGAAAAAGAATTGAGTTAAAGCGTTATAATATTACCATGGTTATAAAGAGTTTGTCTTATTTCAAAATCGTTCCAAGAGGCTTCGAATACATAAAACACCCATGAGTTTGACAACATATAGACCAAGGACTCAAGACACAATACCCACCCACAAACCCAACATAAACATTCATCCCACAAAGACTTAGGACACAAGAAAACAGGATACTCAATCCAACCCACAAGTCATACACATAAGAGCAATACAAACAATAGGAACTTATGGCTTCTAGCCATTCTAACAACACTCCATCAAATACAGTCATCCAACAACCCAACAAAAGAAAGTATATGTCAACAAAATCATGGGTCCTAAGATAATAATATACATAACACAACATGCCTAAACCAAAAGAGGGCTACTAGATTATGCTCGCTTACGCCTCTGGTTGCTTTCCTTCATGCTGAGCCAAACTAGATAAGCTTTCCTGAAAAGCATTGATGAATAGCAGGGTGAGACATAAAGTTCCAATAACCAAGTATTAATTTATGACATATACAAGTAGGATGACAAGTTGGTGAAGTAATGCTTAAATATAATTTAAGTAATAAATGATGCTTTAATAAATACAACCACATGAAAGGAGTATATCTCACCATCCACAACACACTTCATACAAAAGTACATATATACAACGACACAATGAAATATGCCCTCCCATCACCATACTCCTACTTATGACTCCTTAACAAGGATCCTGGCTTTCTGTGTTGAGTAACCTAGCCAAAAGTCATCCCACTCACATCAAGTAACAGGCCCATTCCTACACCTACATCGCTCAAAAATGAACTATGGTGTAAGAAGTGTCTATCCAAGAGCTCGTTCTCAATTCTGGGTCAAGGAAAAGGAGGAACTATAGGGGACTAACAAAAAAACCAAACACTCTTATCAGTAATTTAGGCATGCCGCGTGGGTTTCAAGAATAATTATCCTCCACCTAACAAAATCCCAACGTCCACGTATGAGCCCCATACATAGTCACAATATATATTAAAAATATCATAGTTCTTCAAAGTAAGATGATATGATTTCAAACAAAGTAAAACACATTTTCATTTTATTTAATGACATAGTATTAGTATATTAAATTCGGTACCACAATAAAACATAACTTCCAATAAAATACAACTCAGGCATAATTAAATCAACATATTTCTCACTTCACCAAAATTTGTCATATAAGAAAATACATACTTTATTCACAGGCATACTTTCACAAATTAATTTGAGAAAATAAAAACATAATAAACACCTTACAATCCAAAGCATATATATAAAATAAATTAATCCCAGTTACCTCTAATCCAAGCTTAATCTCATAACTTGAGAAATAAGAGCACAAATTACAGACTCCGAAATACAAAATAATATATAAATAATGTAGATACAATTTAATATACATACAAATAAATAACTTAAATTACATTAGATTTATTATTATTAATATATATACATATTTTTACTACCCAAAAATTCTTACTTCAAATAACAATTTTTCTCTACCCAAATAACTCATTTAAATTATAAATATTTATAAAAATATTGTTTTTGTCTAATATTATGAAATCTAAATTTATAACTTAAGCTTCCAGCTTCAAAATTTTTCTAATAATATATCCTTAACTTATTTCACATTTTAAACCGATTAAAATCTTAATAATATATTAAATAACCCAAATAAATTATCTAACTTAAATTTAATTGGTAAAAACATTCTATATGTCTAATACATTCTATTGTAGTAAGCAGTAAATGGTTTTCTGATGTTTCTATAATTTTGATAATTTTTATAGGTTTATTTATATATGAGAAAAGAGGTATACGTTTTATATCTCTTATATTTTATTACTCTCTTTTCAAAAATAAAACATTTTTTTTGGTGTACAAAAATAAAACATTTTTATTTGAGCATATCAACTAAAAAGGTAATTATATAGTGAAGATTTCAAATTTTTGTCAAATTTATCCTTATGTTTTTTGGTCAGATTTACCCTTATTTAACACGTGGGAAATGAATCATATTCAAAAGGATTTACATGATGTTCTTTTTTTTTTGGGGGGCCGGGGGGAGCTTCACATTCCGAAGCATAATAGAACTACTTTTAAAAATGTTTTATATTTTTAAAACATTTTATAAATAAATGTTGAGCCAGAAGAAATCAAAATCAATTTTCAAATTAAATTTGGGCTATAATTTTTAAGGAGGACATGAAGAATAGAGAGAGAGAGAGAGAGAGACGAAATATAAAGACGTTTTTTTCATACGAAAATGCAAACAAACCTCTATATCTGTACGTGAAGTGTTAGGAAAAATAAAAATATGTCACCACATCACTATCATTGCCGACCTACCTGAGCTCCTACGGCAGTGACCATACCAACGGTGGGTCAACAAAGCTCCGGCAAACCTATTAGCAGCCAGTCGCAGCCAGCGACTAGGATATCTTAAGGCAAAGTTGCCTACGAAAGTACAATAAATAGCCAATTAGGTTAATAAATATTCATTTTTCACACTTTATTAGCTATTTATTATATTTAATTAACAAATAACAACAATTCATCAATTATTTACAGCTATTTACTACACTTCAGTAACCAACATTCCCTCGAGAAATCCTAATCCTCGTAGCTTCAGTGATCAACCCCCGAAGGAATTGTCGGCACCAAAGCTTCAATGGCCGGCCACCAACAAGAATCACCAAACTTTGATGCCAGGTAGCTAGTAAACCGAAGCTTCGATGACTAGCAATGAGGGTGCTGAGATGGCACTTTTTTTGTTTAAAAAAATAGCTATGACGTTTTTCTGGTCTTTCTTCTAAATATAATTGAAAAAATGATAGAAAAGGAAAGTAAAAATTACTAAATCTCAAATTAAGTTCGATAACAACATTTTATTTAGTGTTGATAATACTAAATTTATAAATAATAATAAATTTTTGTTGATATTTTTTACTTGGCATTTAATAATTTTCAACTTCTCTTGTTTGTTTCTTTTTCCAGTGGAATTTGTCTTTTGGTCCATTATTTCTAATTTTTCCTTTCCTCAGCAGCATTAATCTAAAGGGCAGTTGCCTTTTTGCCACGTAGCGAGTAACAGCGCGTGGAGTCACGACTCGCCCGTCTCACGGAATCCAAGTATGCATAGTTATTACCATCAAATCCTTAAAAAAAAAAATTTACTAAAAAGTCCTAATAACAATTTGAACAGTCTATAATAACAAGTTTTATAGTGAAAAATAATAATCTCTAAGATGTTATATACTTATGTGATCTTATTTATAAAATAAAAAAAGATATTTTTACTCCTATTTATAAAGTACTAGAAAAATTTTTGAGAAAATACCAAAAAAAGCACTTGGAATATAAGAAATTCTAGATTGGGTCTTGAAATTTTGAAAATGACAGAAAGGGTCAATGACCCAATCTGTCATTTGCAAAATCAAGAGAAATTGACAACTTTGCTCTCATATGTATTCACTGCAATGATTTAAGGAATCACTACAGGGGTTTAGACGTTACCTAGATTTGTGTAGAGAATAACTACTCACTTTTTCGTAGTCAGGTGCCTTGTAGTTAATAACAAAAGTAAGTAGTTATTCTCTACACAAATCTAGGTAACGTCTAAACCCTTATAGTGATTCCTTAAATCATTGTAGTGAATACAAATGAGGGCAAAGTTGTCAATTCCTTTTGATTTTGCAAATGACAGATTGGGTCATTGATCCTTTCTGTCATTTTCAAAATTTCAGGACCCAATCTGAAATTTTCTATATTCCAAGAGCTTTTTCTAGAATTTTCCCAAAAATTTTTATATAGATGTGTAATTTTATTTTTTATTTATTATTATATTAACTTTGTTTACATAAGATTTAAAATTTGTTGAATTTTAAATGAGATTTAATGAAATTTAAAGTTTTCTTTGATCTGTGTGAAACATGCTGAAAGTGACTTATAAATAGGATCAGAGGAGTATAAACTTTAGTTTTGATGAAGAGTTTAGTCCAAAATATAATTTTTATTTTTGAGTTTGTTTGAATAGTTATTGTTTATTATTTTATTTTTAATTGACTTTATTTAGTACTCTCTCTCACATTAATATTACTTTCATATATTCTCTTTCATTATTTTTTTCATTTATTGCCTCTCTTATTTACTTTCTTAATAAATAAGGGTAAATTTAAAAAATAAAAATATATTTATAAAATATTTATTATTTTTAACTAATTTTAACTGTTAGTTTGTTAAATGTATTTCGGTTATTTAAAACTTATATATAGGACAAAAGGGAGTATATGAAACTTCTCTTTAAATGATAGTAAGCGGCTACTGTTAATATAAGAATTAGTTAATTAATTTGAATATATGTAGAATATTAATTAAATTAGTTAATATGTTTTTTTTAAAAACACCTTAATCATCTTTCCTAATTCCATCCCTCCATCTACTACTTGATTGTTGTTGAGAATATTAATAGGATTAATTTGAAAAAAAAATTGATAAACATGTTAAATAAATTTTACATAAAGGACTATTATTAACTCTCAAATTAGATCATACATTAAAGACTGAAGAAGCAGTATTATGAATTTAAAATTATTTATAGAAAAATAGTTTTGGATTAAATGAAAATAGTAAAATAACAAGAGGAAAAGGTTCGATTGGGCTTTTTCACAACTGCATATGTGGAAATTTATAACAAAAAATAGGAAAATAACAACTAAAAATATGAAAATTTATAAGAAATAATACAATATTAACAACTCTATACATAGGAAAATAAACTAAAAATATGAAAATTTATAACAAATAATATAATATTAACAACTCTAATTCATAACAAATAATAGAAGATTAATAACTCCGCGCATGAGAATTTACAACAAATAATTAAAAATTAAAAAATATTTTAATAAACTAAGAAGTTACATGTTTTTTCTTTTTAAATATCTCAATATAAGGTGTGTGTGTACACAAAGACACACTAGTTACAACAAAAATGAAGGGAAGGGTAGGAGGAAATTAAAGTGTGGTTGGTTGAAAAAAAGGAAAGAAAGATACAAAAAATCTGTCTTTTGTGCTCCGCATCAATATTTCCGACCTTGACAAAACTACTCACGACACTTTTTAATATTCCAATGTTACCCCTTTTGATTTAAAACCTTTTTTCCAATCTTGACAAATTGTTCATTACACCTCGAAAATTTGCTCTTTTCTTAGTGCTTGTCCTTTATTTTCTTCTTATTTAATTTGCGACTTATTTATTATTGATAGGTTATATATTTTTCTTTTTATTATTAAAAATTGTCATTCATAAAATGGAGAAAAAAGGGACTTAGTGTGGGCCGAGATACTTTTTTCCTTTTGGACAATCGAACCCACTTCGTATCAATAGAATAAAACACAAATTAAATTTCGTTTGCCCCATCCTAGGTGTAATAGCTTATAGATTAGTTTGTTTTAATCTAAAATATAAGGGAGTTTTCTATCAAGCAGCTAGTTTTCATACAAATGATTAAAATAGAATCTTTAACTAAAATGCATTTTTACAAAAAAAAAAGTAATTAACTAATCTTTTTAACGATCAATATCATTTTTAGTTCTTATAATTGGATTAAATTTTAATTTTGATCCCCATAATTTTAAATTATTTATTTTGGTCCTTATAGTTTCATAAAAATTACATATAGGAACTATTCGTTAAATATCAAAACCAAAACTTATTAAAAGTATAAAAACTATTTATTAAACCGAGACAAAATTCTTATGATGAAACTATAATGACCAGGCGATTTGAAACTACAAATACCAAAATCAAAATTTGATTAAAATATAAAGACTACGTATCTCAATAACGATAGATGCCATATGCATCCACGCAAAGAAAAGCGTGAGTAGGTCAAGTTCACTTATTTGAAGGAGGGAGTGGGGTGAAACCTACATAATATATAGCATATTTCACTATCTCTTATATAGTCTAGGCATGCGCCATTAATGACGCATATCATAGCGCCCAGCCAATTATTATAACTTCGTCTTTGGAGTTTGGACCCGAAAAAATCAATTAAAATTAATAAAAACAATAAATATACTGAAAATATATTTTTATTTTCAAATATGCTCTTATAATAAATGAGAATAAAGATAAAAAAGAATGTACAAGGAAATGTAATGAGAGGGGTTATGGCAAAAGAGAGAAAATAATAAGTAAGGATAAAATTAAAAAAGATGCTAAGATAAACTCAAATTCAAGCTTATAAAATGAAATTTATCCTTCTCCAAATTTAAAACTTATAAATGGAACTTGCGGGGGTAATATTATTATAGGTCATGACGTAATTCATTATGTGAGAATTGTACATGAGAGGTGACATGGGCTTTCATGGAAATAATTAATGTATTCAAGCATACCATCAACTAGGTTAAATTGAGAAAATTCCAAAGAACAAAAAATCAAACCAGACACTAAAATAGTTGAGGTAGTATTCAAGAGTTAGTGGGTTATGCCAGGGTCAAACTAGAATCAAATCGATCATATTAAAATAATATAATTTAATTAAAAATAAAAAAGTACAACAATAATAATAATCACTAGTAACAAAATGTAAGAAAATATAACAATAGTTTGATTGGAATAATAACAAGGTATAACAACATTGAGAATTTTGATCCTTATGATTCCTTAATAACTAAAATTAATAATCATTAACACTAAAATCATTATTAAAATTCTTAATTTATAGTGACTGAGATATTAGAAGATAAATAAAAAAAAAAGACCAACAGCAACATGACAATCCATACTGGTTCATCATCGGTTCACCCCAGTTTGACTGATTTGCCACCAGTTCAATTTCTAATAGGTTCAACACTTAAACCAAACCAAACACTGGCCAGTTCACGATTTTTTCGTTGAAAGGCCGGTTCAGTTTGGTTTTTTGTTCATTGGAAAATTCAATACAATTAACTGGTTAAATTGGAAAATTCAAGGTTGTCTTCAATAATACTCTCTCCGCTTGTTATTATAAGTTTTAAATAACTAATTTACATATAACAAAAAAATAGTTAAAAGCACTAAATAGGTTAGAGTTCTGGGTTTGTGACTTCCACTCCTTGCAAAGATGTCTCTTTTGAAACTCAAACTCGATATCCATAAAATTTAATAGGACTTACACGGTTAAACCAACTTTTGGTTGGTTGAGCGTTTGATATTTTGGTGCCCCAAGTATCTTTAAATTTTGAACACATCATATTTAAATTTGGATTATTTTTTTCATGAAAAAAAAATTTTTATAACAGTGTTTTAATGTCCCTTCTCATTACTTTCACATTCTGTACTATTTCTGCCTTCACTAACCCAAGTTGCAGCCTCCCCCACTGATGCTGTTGAGCATTGAAATAGACGCGCGCGTGTGTATATATGTGTATGCGTGTGTGTAGAGGAAACTACTCATCAAGCCATAATCACCCATTTCTCTTGTTCTGAAGCTTTTGTAAAGCCCAACAATGGCGTCGCCGCTTGTGTTATTAGGTGTGATTCTTGTGGCCTCAGCTTGGCTTCTTTTCATGAAAAGAAACAAGTCGAAGCCGACGCCGGCGAGCCTTCCTCCGAGCCCGCCGGCCTTGCCGGTGGTCGGCCACCTTCATCTCCTGAAACCTCTGGTTCACCAAGCCTTGCATGAGCTCCAAGCCAAATATGGGCCTCTCATGCACCTTAGGCTTGGCTCAACCAACTTGGTCGTAGCCAACACTCCTGAACTCGCAAAAGAGCTTCTCAAAACCAACGAACTCGCTTACTGTGCTCGTCCCATGAACATCGCCATCAACCTCGTAACCTACGATAATGCTGCTTTTGCTTTCTCTCCTTACGACGCTTACTGGAGATTCATCAAGAAGTTGAGTAACACAGAGCTTTTGGGAGGCCGAACTATCCGGCAGTTTCTTCCAGGTCGCACCGGCGAGATCCACCGGTTCATTAAGAACCTCCATGGTAAAGCCATGGTGGGACAGAGCGTTAACCTAAGCCAAGAACTCATGAAGCTGTCCAGCAACGTTATCTCGCTGATGATGCTGAGCATTGAGACCACCGGCACCGACAGCCAGGCGGAGGAAGCTCGGAATCTGGCTCGGGAGGTGACGCAGATTTTCGGGGAGTTTAACGTCGCTGATTTCTTTAAAATCTGCAAAACCTTGGATGTTCAAGGGTTTAGAAAGAGAGCCATGGATCTGCACAAGAGATTCGATGCTTTCTTGGAAAGAATCATCTCCGCTCGCGAGGAGTCTCGAAGGCAACAAAAAGCTTCTCCCGAGGCACAGAACGGTGGAGACGGAGAAGAGAAAGTTAGGGACTTTCTTGACATTTTGCTGGACGTCGCCGAGGATAAGACTTCCGAGGTTTCTGTAACTAGGAACCATGTTAAGGCATTAATCTTGGTGAGTATATTATAATATGTAGATATAATACTACATTTCTTTTGTTCTTTTCCCCTTCTTCCCAGACATCATGGATGTTTCAAGAAAGCTCCACTATGATTGAATATTTGGATGATGTTCTTGTTTTAAGCTAATTAATTAATTAAAAGCCTTTTCTTTAATCATGATGATCCTTTGCTCCTAGACTTCCTAGACGTAGGAGTTACTACATAAGACCTTTTTTTAATTTTAAATACATGATGTCAATTCATTTTATCTTTATCAATTTACACTTTTTCTTATTTTTAATATATGTACTGTTTAACTAACTTGAGTAAATTAAAAAAATTAGATAAATTATTTAATTCTAATAAATATGACTTGATCTCCTTAAATTACAAAGATATCACTAATTTTTTTAATTTTTACAAATTAATTATCTAGTTTTGACATTTAGGATTTGAAGAATATTTATTACACTCAACTACATATCTACTTTTCTGATGATTTGTTGTTGTTAAAGGATTTCTTCACGGCGGGAACGGACACGACGGCGACGGCGGTGGAATGGGCAATTTCGGAGCTGATAAATAACCCGAGGGTTTCGAAGAAAGCACAAGAGGAGGTAGACAAAGTGACAGAAAACAAGAGACTAATAAGTGAAGCAGATATACCAAACCTTCCATACATTAATGCAATCGTTAAGGAAATAATGAGGCTTCATCCTCCAGTTACTATGATCAACAGAAAGGGAACACAAGATTGTTTGGTGAGTGGTTACTTGATCCCCAAGGAAACAATGTTATTCATCAATGTCTGGGCAATGGGAAGAGATCCAAAAATATGGAAAAGTCCCTTAGAGTTCGTACCAGAGAGGTTTTTGGAGGGAAAACAGAGTGGCCTGGATATCAAAGGGCATCACTATGAGTTATTGCCTTTTGGTACGGGCAGAAGGGGCTGCCCTGGGCAACCTCTTGCCCTGCAGGAACTGCCCGTTGTCATTGGAGCATTAATTCAGTGTTTCACTTGGAAGCCATTGGATTCTGAAGGGAAGATCATCGATGAAGGAAAGAGGATTAATATGGATGAACGGCCAGGATTGACTGCTCCCAGAGCCAATGAGTTGTTATGTATTCCAGTTGCAAGGTTGAACCCTACTGCTTTCCTTCAAGTTTGAGCCACGTCATCATTCATGCCTTGGGTGGGGTCGTCGTCAGTGTTCTCTGCAACTTGTTTAATAATTTCACTTATTGGCTAGAAGGTTTGTGCTAAGAGATCTATTTGTTTTATTAATAATGTTTATGGGATTTGTGTGGTGTAAAAGAGTGTATTGTGTAGTTAGTGTTTTCCATCTACTACAATAAAGCTATTAAATGAACGAGAGCAAGTAACAACAACAGAAATAATTTCCTATTCCAATTTGTGAGTTAGTTCATATTTTACAAACCTAAAAAAAAAACTTTAAACTTTCATTAACTTTCATTTAAAATTTAATAACTTTTTAACTTTATCCCTATTTAATATATACTATACCCTTTGTATCAAATATATATATATATATATTATACCCTATGAAAACAAATTTAACACAATAATAAATAAAGAGTAAAATTGTACATTCATATAAAAAATTTCTCTCTCTACTCTACAAATAGGACTACAAACTTTTTTTTTCTTTTTATCCTATAAATTGGATCAGAGGAATGTACAACATCAATTATACTCCTTCCCTCCTACCCCCTTTTATAAGAGAATTTTTTAGAGTTCTCTTGATTCTATTTCTGGTAAACAACAATTCCATATCAGAAACAACAATCTCCTTTTATGGAGCATTTATTAAAACTTTTCTTTTATATCCCCTTATTGAAAGAGAGTATTTATTAATGACATCAATTATTAAAGGGAAAAAACAATTGCTAAATGAGGATATCTAATTAATGAGCTTGATTTCAAAAATTGAGGAAGTGGGGTTAAAAGTTTTCAATTCATTTTTATTATTCTTTTATTTTACATCTTCTCTTTATTAAAATTTTAACACCCCACTTTTCTAATTTTGCAAATTGAGTTCATTAAAATTCCCCTTCCCTTCCCTTCCCTCCCCTCCCCTCTATTTTTCTCATACCAAACATAGGGTTATACCTACCAAGAGGATCATATAGTAGTTGAATTCAAATCTATATATACCTATTGAGCGTTGTTCGTCTATTTGATTATTGATCTAAAGTTATACTCTTTGGGAAAGATATGTGATCGTATAATTGTATCCTAATTGTCTAGATGTTTACTGCTATTGCAGTGAACTGTATTTTTTTTAAAAATTAGTAGATATCTAAGTGATGCTATTCGACTATTCATCATATCTGAAGAATTTGCAGATCATATGATGACGAGTTTAGTATTCAGTTTACAACTGTAATTGTGCTTCACTAAAAATATTTGTAACCATTTGGTTTTCTCACTCAAATGTCAAAATCTCAAAATTAAAAATGAAAAAAAAAATAAAAGGAAAAATGTATATAATTAGTTTTATATATATTCAAAGTGCTTAATTGTTTCCGATAAAATCAATATATGTGTGGATTTCTATTATATTATTAATTTGCTAGCAACTATCGTTATGAATATTATTAATGCTTTAAAATGAACTTATTCTAATTTGATTGAATAAAAGTACATTAAACATATAAGACTAAGCATCTAAGTCTTTTAAATAGCAATATACATAAAATGTTTCGCTTAGTTTAAAGCGCCAAATATTGTTCTCTCCCATTCCTAATCTTTTTGTGTGGTGAAACTCTCCCTCTTAAAGTTGTATAGACTCTTCACCAAAAAACAAAAGTATAGACTTATCTAGTACTACTTTTTATAATTTTAAGTATAAAAATTAGTTAACTAATTATTATATATTAAAAAATTAATTAAGTTGATTAATTATAAAAAAAATTTCTGTTAGTTTTTTGGAAAATATCACCTAATGATAGATGTAGTTTGAGGGGGAAAAAATAAATATGAGATAGAAAATGCTACTTCCAGTTATACAAACAAGGTTTTATAATTAGGACCAGAAGTAGTATATTGAGATTTTATATTTAAAATTAAAATAAATTTCTTAACTAACTTATATAATTAAAGACTAGAAAGATTATTGTTTACCTTAGCCGTCCTCTCTCCCTGAAACAGTCTTAGGCATTAGTCATTTATTGCAAAGATGAATATCATTCATCAATGTTACCAGAAGGTTGTATTATTCAAATACAGTTTTCATAGTCTAAATTTAAAATTTAAAATTATTTTTTAAATAAAAATTATTTTTTGAAAATTGACAATTAAAAAATAATTTTTATTTTAGATTACTTTTATTTTAGATTATGTACAAATTAAAATATTAAAGAATAAAATTATATTAATTCCTAATAAATTTTAACCTGAACGATCTAAGTACTGATCATCGCCCAATGTGAACTCTCTCTCCATGTCCGATTGTCCGCACTGGGCCAGTTACAAGATTTATTTGTTAGTTTGTTTCTATAGTGGTTTTGATTCGTTTAGTGGGCACACGTTTGGTTGCTGTTTCAATTTTCGTTTCCTTTGACAGTTAGTTGTATGTGTAGATGTTCTTTTTCCACTTTTAATTTGATTAATTTGTGAATATCGTTTGTTTTCAAAATTCGTATTCTCGCTATAAGAGTTAGTAAAGAAATTTATTTTAATCCAAGACATTAATCCATTTTGTTATTTAAATTTATAATTTTTAAGGTCCTTTTAATTGTGTTTTACAAGTCAATACTACCTACGATTCTTAATATAATAGCTAGTTTGATATTCAATTTGGTTCTAAATATAAGACTTCAATTTACTTTATTTCTCATATTTATCGATTTTTTTAAGATAGTTCTTTTATTAGCTACACATGTTAAAAATTTCATCCAATGATAGTTCTAGCTAATACATATGATTAGTAACAATATTTCAGCAAAAACAACATCTCTTTATTATAAATAACTAACTTAACTAATTTTTTTAATCTATTCAAATTAATCAACTAGTTTTTATATTAAAGACGAGAGGAACTATAATTAACTTTTCAAGGAAGTTGCCCCGTGCAGCAGGAACTGGGAAACACCAAAAGAGGGAGGAGATTGGTTCGATGGAGAAGTATCATTTGTGAAGGTGAAGAAGCTCTGGTTTGCAAGAAGTGTGTCCTATATTTACTAGGAACGAGAGCCATAATATATGTTTTTATTACAACTCAAAACTACAAAAATAGTTCTTTTTAAAATACAAGGTTTAGATGCCTGATTTACATATGTTAAAAAAATTAGTTAAGTTAATTATTTTTTAGAAAATATGTGTCACTTTATGATACCCTGTGATAATTTGCAATAAAAACTACCCTGAAAGCCATTATTCTTTAGTATATACAATTAGTAAGTATAGTTTGACAAAAAAAATTATAAATTTAAAAACAACATAGATATTGAGTTTTTATTTTTAGAACAAAAACAAACATTTCAATTATCTTTCCTATATCTGGGAAGGAATTGAAAGGAGTATTAAATTCCTTCTTGTTATAAAAAATGTCTCAACTTTCATGCAAATGCTAAAAGTAGTTAAGTACAGATGTGGTATCCAAACTGCTGGCAAAAAAAACAAAATGTGGTATCCAAACAGTTGGCCAAAAAAAGGTGGTATCCAAGCAGATTCTCAATCTTAAACTCCCCTTTAAATGGTAGGGATAGTCGGATAGAAATTGCTTTTTAAGTGGGCCCGCCATATTCTCAATCTTCCCGTGACGTGGTATCATTGCCTTCTTGTACCCGACATGCTGTTTTGACTAATTTAAAAATATTAAAAAAATTATTAAATTATTAAATTATAGTATATATTATATAATTTTAAAAAAAATATATTTATGTATCATTAGATTATATATCAATTAGTTAATAATTATAAATATAAATATTTTAAAATAATTTAATAACTTTTTTAATTTTTTTAAATAAATTAACTACTACTTTCGATCTTTAGTATAAGATTCTTTTTTACTTTTATGTTGGTCCTAAATATAAAACCTTAATCTATTTTGTCTCTCATATTTATCCAGTTTTTTCAAGATAGTCTTTTAATAATTATAGTTTTATCTAACACATTTGATTTGTGAGGATATTTTAGGAAAGACAACACTTATTTATTACAAATAACTAACTTAACTTCTTTTTTTAATTTTCTTAAATTAGTCAACTAGCTTTTATAATTAAAACCGAAAGTAGGAAATCTTATATTAAAAATTAGAAATAATGTACAAGATTCCCCCCTGTCTTGTCCTCCTTCAGCCTCTAGCCATGAAGCATATCTACCTTCACGACTCTCTTTCTCTCTGTACACATTTTTTAATTAAAAAAAATCCGAGTCTAGAAGGAAGCAGGAGACAAAAGAGAAAAAAAGTAAAAGATATAATAGATTGAAATTTCCTTATTTGATATTTTGGTTATTGTATATTAATTTATATTTAATTATACATAATAAAAATATATTTATATAAGGTCATACCAAACATATTCACTGTAATCACCATTGCATTACATTTCATTATATTCTCATTAATAGAATGGACCACAAGTCTATATTCTTCTGTTATTCTCATATTCTGAACTAATTACCATTGATCCTAATGTCAAAAATAAAAAAAAAAGTACAAATATTATTCGTTTGTTAATATTATCAACTATTCGTTAATAAAAAGAAAAAAATATCGTTGCTTATTAATTCTTATATAATCTTGATTAAGATAATTTAAGAAAAAAATAAAAATGAAAAAAGTTGAAAATTATAAAATCCCAGAATGTTGCATTGAAATTATATAATCTCATTGAGATGTTAGATCTTAAAATAGAGTTTTGAAATTCAGCCAAAGAAACAGGAAAGCTCTTTCTTTTTTCAAAAGAAAAAAAAATCACAATTCCATTACTGATGACCAGTTGTTGGGGGAAATTTATTATAGCAGAGTGGTGACAGTGGGTTTTGATCCCACCCCACTTTTTCACCAAAAGTTTAAATGACTATTGATGAGGTGCTCAATATTCTCAATACAACAATACAAAATAAAATACTATTTCTAATATTTAATATAAGAATTAGATAACTAATTTGAGAAGATTAAAAAAGTTAGTTAAGTTGGTTAATTGTGACAAATGTGTATTAATTTTTTTTAAACTACACTCTTTGATTATATGCATTAGAACTATTCTTTTATAGGAATCCTTTATAATCAATAAGAATATTTTAAATAAAATAATATAAATTTGAGATACAATATTGATTGAGAACTTATATTTAAAACTAGACCCAATCTTTAACTAAATTTTATATTAAGGATCAGAAGTAGTATAAGTTAACCATTAAGTTTTAGCTACATGTTATTGACAGCTTTTATTTAACGATTCACTCCATCTTGTTAGCTATTTACTATAAAAGTTTAGCAATTAATAGGCCACTCCTTTAAGTTATTTATAACTTTTATTTAGTTATTTAATGGTACTACTTTTCGTTAGCTGCTAAAGAACTTGGCCCCATTAAAGTGCGTCGCTGGTTCCGTCCCTACGTGGACCTCCCTTGTATCTATCACATGGATCACTTAGGGTTTGTTGAAATTCATGATCAATAAAGATATTTATGTAAATTGAGATAAATTTTATTTAATATATTGACCACATATTTCATCAGTCTTCATTAAAAAGTTGTTTATATACCATGCCAAACAAGTCCTTAATTGGTTGGCGAGAAAAATCATTCAATTGGCGTGTTAAATGTTATAGAGATGCCCGCATCAAAGTTTATTCAAAAGGAACCAAAGCATGTCACACAAAAAAAAAAAAAAAGAAAAAAGAAGAAGAAGCAATAATTAGACTATCGGAGTAACCAAAAAGGAAAATAAAATTAAAAAAAATTAGAAACAAGAGCAATTTTCGCTTTGAGTTATATTTCACTCTCCAATAATTTTTTCCTGCTATTTGAGTGTTTCAAAAATATGCTTCCAAAAATCTTTTATACATTTTTACCAGTATGGATATAAGAATTAGGTAATTGATTTATAAAAATGAAAAAAATAATTAAATTAGTTATTTACAAAAAATGTACATTGTTTTTTTCCGCCATTTTAATCAATTGCATTATAAACTACTTTTTTTATGAAAAACTCTCTTAATACGTATGGTTAATAGTGAGAGTATTTAAAAAAATATGAGTTTAAAAAACAACGTGAATTACAGTCTTATATTTAATTCTAAAATGAACTCTTTTACACGTTTTCACATTTAGGACTGAGAAAAAAAATATCTTTGCAATATCTACCTTCCAGCTGAGTTTTGTGTTTACACTAAACACTTATTATCCATATAATTCCTCACAGTGAAAAAAATGGCAAAACACTCTACAAATGAAAAACAATAACTCCATCAAGCCACCCACCCTCGTCAGTCTTGAATAATTTCAAGCCTACCATTCCAACAAACAATTAAAAGGATCTATTCACAAGAACTTCACTAAGAACATTATTTATTATACGCCTCTAATAAAAGAAAATTAAGAATATCGCTATAAGCCCTCAGAGGAAATCTAATCACCAAAAGTTTCCAGCAATAACAAATGAGTAACATGGACCTTATTGTTATTTTCTCAACTAGAAGTTGAAACTTCTCATATACTTGTTATGAGATTTTTAAGTAATTACGTTTTTTTTCGGGATCACATAACAATTTTTTCCAAGAGAATTTGACATTTGTTTTAAGCCTAAATGTTGAAAGCACAGCTATCCACGTCTTAAGGGAGAATCTAAATAATAATTCTCCGTGCTCCCATGACGGACACATATCATTAGCTTCATTTGTATCTTTCGCAATGTCCCAAAACACCTGGTCCCTTTGGGGTCGGGAGCAAAATTCTGGTAGGGTTCAGGTGAATTTTCTTTTTTAAAGTTTTCACTCTGCTGCATTGAATATTTAAAAGTTTTTTTTGATTCAATATCGTTCTAGATATTTTTAGATTACGGCAATATTACTCACCCGTTATTCATGTTAAATTTGACTGTTAGTGGATCATATATTCTAAACCGGTAGATTTATATGTCATCCACATCATTGATTTAAAGTACAAATTTGTCTTGAAAGTTTTTTTTACTTAAGAATACTGGATATTTAAAAGTTTTGTTGGATTCAATATTATCTTAAAAGTTTTCAGGTTGTGGCAATATATGTACGAAATTAAGTTTGATGAAAAGCATGAGATATATTTAAAACAAGATTATATTATCAAGAACTAATTAAATTAAACACAAGAATATATCTAACTTTTAAAGAAGAATGAAATTCATCCTTTGATAACTTGAAGAGCCATAATAAGCAAACATATCATATTAAAACTTTTTTTTCAAAAAAAAAAAAGTCAGAACAAAATTGTATCTTATGTTACAAAACAAACTTCTCAAGAATGTTATAATTAATCATCAAATTAAAATATAGAGTCCAACAAGTTGTGGTCATTTGATTAGTTAATGGTTGTCATTGATATTCAACAATAAATTGGTATGAAATTAGTTGTTACTGTCTTAATTATTGTTGTCATTTGAAAAATTACAATCGTTATTTATTAAATTGTTGTGATTTCATTTTTTTTAAATTTCAAATTAGAGGCATTTGCATAATTTTGCTATAAAATTTAATGTTAAACTAGCCGCTCAAATCTTCACAGTGATTAGGTCATTTTGAAGTCCTAAATGAAGATTTCCAAATTGTGGAAATATTTTTGTGTATTTCTCCTTTTAAAATAATTTGATTCTTTTTTGCACCATTAATATTACAGAAAAATCCCGAGAACATATACAAATGTTTCCATTGAATAGCGGCTTTCAGTGACTTTAACAATTGAAAGATTCTGAGGCTATGGATTCACATTGGAAATGATGAAGCTATAGGAACCCATAACCTCAAACACATTTTTATTTGGTGGCTTTTCTTGTATATATTCCATTTTCTTCTCAATCCTCACACGCAACGTTAAATCATCCATTTTCTTCTCAATTATCACATACAACGTTAAATCAACATGCATTTACTGTTTCCTTTTTTTTTTTTTGGGCCATATGCATGTGTTTCGCATATTGTAACGTCAAACCAACGGTCAAATACAATGTAGGTCAGGTGGAAGACTGGAAGGTGCGCGTGGAAGTAGATGGGAATGTGTTTTAGGTAAACGTGACATTCCTTGCTCTTGGACGGTTTTTAGTCCAAAAAATATAAAATCTTATTTATAATGTAAATTACATTAAAATTAAATTTTAAATTTAGAACTCAAGATAGCATATTATAGCCATTAACTATTTTTTAGCAAATGAAAAAAAAATTAATCAAGCCACCAACAAAATACTCATGCATCAAAATAACAATTAAATGTATTGATTTTACTGTCAATCATATATTTTCAATTCTCTAACTTTGATATCATTAGTTTCAAATGATGATTTTTTATGCTAATAGTTGTTAATTTTTTACAAAAAAAAGAAGACATGCAATCTATATAGAATGCTTTACCAACATTTAAAATAATAGCGTTAGAATCATTCATTTATGACAAAGCATCGATATATACAGGTGAGGCCATTATTATGATTAATCAGGAGACAGGGATCCAACGTTGATGGCCATGAAAGCTCAGGCTGCCGTTATTACTGTGAGGACGTGGTTTCTGCACAAGCCAGTGGAGAAAAAGAGGCTTGTCTCCTCTGTCTTTTTCCTCCTCTACCCTTCCTTTTCATTTCAAATTTAACTTTTTATAAAAATAAATATTATTCTATTCACAGTTGTAATAAAAAAATTAACATTTTTTAACTTTGTAAGGATAGTATCAGATTTTAACAGTTTACATTTATTTATGTATTTTTTAAGTAAAATTAAGATAATATTTTTTAGTAGAAAGTTAAGTTTGAATTATTGGATTTTTATCTAATGATTGTGAATGAAAAAAGAAGGATTGAGGAGGGGAAAGGTACTACGGGGGTGTTTGAGAAGCTGTAAAAGTGCTTCTCAAAAACACTTTTTTACAAATCGAGATAAACTCTTTTATATATTTATTTTGTATACCATAAAATCACTTTTAAAACTATAATTTTACTTCCATTCAAACACCCCCTAATAGAGTTGGAAAAACAATATACCAACTCAAACCATCCTATGCCTTTTCCAGCAAGGTAGTATATAACATTTCGAAAAACAAATAGACAACTTAATAAATTTACTCTATAAAAATTTATAATTTAAATTTAAAAATAAACACGTTTTAAATTTTCAAATTAAAATGTGGTTATTAATTAAGACTAACTTAGAGATGCTATGGAATATCTCTTAAGTTTTTAAGGTAAGAAAAAGACAAATGATTTCCTCCACCCATGCTATTTTGTGAGCATTTAGTATGCATCTTAAGTTTTAAGGTGGCTCTCATAATTAATAAATTATTTGGATGTATATTTTAAAAGTTATGAATTTGCAAATTTAGAATAAAAAACTGAAATCCCATTTTTACCAGATGCACGGGATAAACTCACAACACTATTCGGAGTTCATGGATATGATTTGAAACTGAAGGGTATTTTCTTTTGCAGAGGATAATAAGAGCTTTAGTTAAAGATATAAACCACTTTGTTTAGATTTTTTTTTTATAGAATTAATTAAAAGTTTTCAAAGTTTATTACTCCCTCCGTTCCTTATTATAAGAGACATTTGATGCTCATGGCATGTTCCTATATATAAGAGACACTTAAAAGTTGTCTCTACTTTTTTGTGTTGGTTTCCTATTTTACCCATATTTATTTTATCTCCAATTCACACTCTCTCTCCCTCCCACTTCTCTTTCTTTTAATAATTTAATTGTTCTCTTTCATGCTCTCTCTCCTTATTAATGAGGGTATTTTTGGGAAAAAAATTATACTTTTTACACATTGATTGTTCTTAACTAATTTTAACTGCTTTTTTGATCAACGTAATTTGGTTATTTGTCTCTTATAATAAGGAACGGAGGGAGTAAAATTTAAGAGTTAGGAACTGAATAGTAAGCTAATCATCAATCTCTGGAAAGGACTTAAATCGTTTTAGGGTGTGTTTGGATTGACGTTGGGTAAAACTGACTTCTAGTCTAATTGACTTTTGTAACTGAAGTTAGAGTAAAAGTCAGTTAGTGTAATGCGATTTATGTTTGGATAGGTGCTTATAAAAAGTCAGTTGGAAAAGTTAAAAGTTGTTTGGATGATTAATAGAAAAGTGAATTTAGTTGTAAAATGACTGAAAAGGATATAGACTTTATTGAATAATAGTGTTAGATATTTTATGTTTTTAACGTGGTAATAGTTAAAAAAATACCTAAAATTATTATGATAAAATAAAAATAGTTTATTTATGAGATTATAAAATAAAAATATTTGCTACTGAGAAAAATTTAACAACGCATTGTAGATAATTAATTAAATAGATATAATGGACAAATTAAAAAATATAAATTAAAAAAATAATAAATAATATAAATATGTTGCTTAGTGTTGGTAAGGAAAAAAAAATAAATGTGTTGGCTTACACAGGGATCGCCAACAAAGGACATGACGGTAAAAAAATTAGTGGGTCCCACTCATTGCAACGCAGCTGAAGACAAAAGCTAGAAAAAGTTTCATTAGATAAAAGTTAGTTTGAAGCGGCGGTGGCGATGGAACAAAACGCTATCCCAAACAATGTTTTTTCTTCCAAAAACTTTCCAACCCAGGTTTCACGCTTTCCAAGTCACGTTTTGCAGTCTAAACGGTAATCCAAACATAGCCTTAAACGTTTTCTGTCACCCTATAGTGCGTCATCCTATTTCTTGTAAGATAGCCTATTTCTAGCCCTCACGAGGGCAATAATGCTAGACAATGATTTTGACAAGGGAATAAGTGGAGATTGGACGATCTCGAGCAGCCTTTTTCATTTTCATATCTATCTATCTATAATTATAGAAAAAAAAAATTAGGAATAAACCTCTCATTATAACTTTAATTAACAAATAGGATCTAAGATGATTGATTGTTTAAGAAAAGATTAGTTACACATAAAGGATGATAAGTTGCACAAAGAGAAGATAGTTTGCACAAAATATTATTTAGATATAAGAAATTAGTTTACACATAGGAAAGATGATTTGCACATAAGAGAATTTTATTTACACAAACGAAAATTGAGTTGCACATCGTACAAAAAAAAGATACATTGCATACAAAGAAAGATAAGTTGCATAAAAAGAAGTTAAGTTGCATAAAATTCTTAGGTCCCATTTGCCAATTAAATTTTCAAATCCCCAATTTTTCCATATATATATATATATATATAAATAAAGAGTTAATACAAACTTTGATCTCTTAAGATTGTCCTTATTTTGTTTTTAGTCTCTCAAGTTTTAAATTATAAGTTTTGGTCCTTTAAATTTTTTTTATTTAAAATATTAGTCCCTATAATCCAATAAAAACATGAACCATTTCATCTTAGAGAAGTCAAAATCTATAGTTTGAAACTTGATGGACTAAAATCAAATGATGGCAAATTTGATGGACCAAAAATTATATTAACCCGTATATATATAGATACACACACATATAGAGAGTTAAATTTTAAATTTGTTTTGAAAGTTTTTATTTGAACATTGGCATCCAAAAGTTTTTTGAGTATAAATTTATTCTAAAAGTTTAAAATTATCTCAATAATTTTAAATTGCCCTTCATGGATTTTATGATTCGATCTCTCTTGAATCCATAAATGTCATGACTTGTTCAACGTGCGGCAATACTGGAATCAATCATAGCTGTTATTTGAACCAGCCAGATCATCAAAGATTCAAAGCCACATGTTTTACCAAACCCGTCCAACATTCAAAACGTATCTGAAAAAAAAAGAGATTAAAAAGTACCTTTGAAGAATATATTTTGGGTAAAATAGATTATGTGAAAAAAATGATGTTGATGAAAATTAATATTTAGATGGCTGTAAGGAGAATTACTTTTTCTCACTGTAAATTATTGAAAAGGACATAAATAATGTAATATTCACGTAAAAGTGATAAGAAGATGAGAGTATCTTCGGCATAATATGTTTGACAGTGTCATTATTGCACTCGAGACCGCGGGTTTTCACTCTCAAGGGAAAAAAAATTGCTTGTGGAAAGTCAAGGTTTTCTACCCCTATGCCTTGGTTTTCAATGTATAGGTGCTTCTGTATTGAAAAGAAACACAATAAAAAAAAACTACCTGTTTGGTCCTCTTCTCAAAACCATGATTTTTACTTCTACATAATAGTTTTTATTTCTACCCAAACACTTATAAAATCAAGCTTAAAAAGAGTGTTTCCAAACAAGCAGTGCAATTAGAAAAACTCAGTTTGCAAAGTGTTTTGATCTATTGGATAGGAGTTGTTTCAGACCAATTTGAGACCTTGAGTTTAGGTGGTATTCTAATTAAAGTATTTTTTTTTCAAATTTTCAATTAAAAATACAGATGAAATATTATTAATTTCCTTAATTTGAACTGAGAAATATTTTAAATTTCTGAGTATTTCATTTAATAATTATTTTAAAAAAAGTGTATCACTAATCATGAAAATTAAACTAATTAATTTATGCATATTTACTAATATTTTTATTTATTAAATGCATCAAATTGTATATCTTATGCAGCTTCGAAATGAACAAGTCATGATATTTATGGATTCAAGATCAAGATCGAGATCGAATCATAAAATCTATGAAGGGCAATTTAAATTATTGTTCAACAACTTTAATATCGAATTTCGCTATTTTAGTTTCTATTTAGATTTATATATATTGATTCACTGAACAAATCAAATTGTATATCATATATAGTTTAGTTAGTCATGATTATTAAATCATACAAATCATGTCATTTTTAATAATTACATATCCAAAAGTCCTTTCAATTAAAATTATCTAAACATCTCTTTTTTGTTGAATTTATTTTTGAGAAACGATATCTAAGCATAATTGTTTTTGCCGGATAAAGAAAAATTATATTATAGTAATATGAAGGCTTCTTAAAAAAAAATCTATCCAAAATTAAGTATATATAGAATCAATTCTATATAAACTTAGCTTTGGCCAAGTCTAATCCAAAAACACTTGGTGCATTCTTTATCTTATTATGTGAGTCAGTAAAATAATACTTTTTTTTTTCGCAAGTATATATTAAAATGCTTTATCATATTCAATCTATGAAATCAACGCAAGAAGGAAGTTCTTTCTTATCATTACACACACAGATGTATAATGTATTTACTTTTGATTCTTTCTATTCTTTTATTACTATTTTCTAAAAACTTTCAGCCTTATTTGTCCATGGTCGAACTTGATGTTGGAAAATATATATCATTTAAAGTTTAATTTACTAACAAATGATTCTTTTTAATTATTAACTTGCAGACAAAATGAGAGACATTCTATGGTAACCATGTAATGGTGTGCTTTTGTATTTTTAATGATTTTTAAACCAAAAAAATAAAACTGCACTTGAAAAATTAATACCGCACCTTTCATAAAATTAATTAGATTGTCAGATTAAAACTAACACATATTTTTAACAAAAAAACTAATTTAACTAATTTTTTAATCTATTCTAATTAATTAAATAGATATTATATTAAGATCAGAGGTAGTACTCAAACAAGATTCTGAAAAATAGCTTGCTAAAACACAAACAATAAGATCAAAATTAACACAAATCAAAACCAGTCCAAATTAAAAAGAATCAAGAAAGCCCAAAACTTTCAAAAGTCATAAAAAAATGCCCAATAACCAAAAAGCCACAATATCCAACTGCGTATCCAAAAATCCAATTCAACACCCTCCAAGTCCAATGCAAAATCCGAATGGAGATTCAAGTCCCAAACCAACAAATAATCCAAGAGTCCAGAAGCACAGCCATGAGAAAAGACTATTTCATAAACACTACAAAAAATATTCCCAATAAATCCAAAATCATCCAATCTCCCATAACAATATTATTGAGGCAAAATTAATATTTTGCTCTTTATAGTTTTAACCCGTTTGTAACTTAATTTCTATACTTTGATTAAATGCATCTTAGTCCTGATAATTTTGACTCGATTGTAATTCAGTCCTTAAACTTTGACTTGTTGCGACTCAATCCCTATAATTTTAATCATTTTATAATTGAGTCCTCATTTTTTAGAAAAATAAGATTATATCTCTAATAAAGGTAGTAACTTATAAAATGATTTAAACTATAGGGACTGAGTCACAGCGAATCAAAGTTTAATGACTGAGTTACAACCAAGTCAAATACAAGGATTGAGTTACACCAAGTCAAAGTATAGGGATTGAGTTACAAATAAGTTAAAATTAAAAGATTAATTTTCCTTACCAACCATTTCCACAAATGAAAGCTAATTCACTCTTAAAAGAGTCCTTTTAGAACAAGAGTTTTGGGTACAAAGCAGTAGCTTAAATGAAATATAATTATCATGAAATTTTGGACATTTACAAAGTCCCATTTGTATTCTAATGACAAAAAAATTCCAAGTCAAAGAAGGTCCTTTCGCAAGTATTGCTAACGTTGAATATTGCTATCTTTGGGTTAGGTGCTAGGTTCACTAAGTTTAGGCATTTTATCTTTATGGGGTTAAAGTAAAACATGCAGACGTCCCTAACTATTTGGTTAGGAGAACAAAAGGGAATATTCTCGTTAGAAGAAACTAGTATAATAGACTTAATTTTGAATTTGCAAGCTCCATCCCGTATGGTTGAGCATGACTAAGTCGGGCAGGTCTTGATCATAAGTGAAACCAAAGTATGTTAGACTTAAAGTTTTAATGATGACAAAGTAAGTTGTTTTGTTTCTCTGTATTTACCTTTACTGTTAAGCATTTATCGATGACCTTATTGATAAACAAGGTTTTTCAAAACTTCTTCTATAAATGGGTAAGTTTCTCTACACTACAAACTGTTAATGTGTACTGGCTTATTGACGTGTCTATTGAACTCTATAATTCTCGATAACATGATCAAAAATGAGTAAGCATTGTTTTTCTCAAGTTTTACTGAATCACTTATGTTTTTTTGAAAGAATTTTCGATAAAACTCTATATTTTAAAAGTTACATTTCAGTAGTGAAATTTATCAATAACTATCAATAAATTCATTTATTGATAACTTCATCAATAAATATATTTATTCAATACCTTATCAATAAAAGTCATTTTTTCTTCCTCTTGTTATTTCTGCCTAATCTCTTTTTAAGTTCTAAAAGCTCTTCAATAAACTTGATTTAAACTATCATTTCGATGAGCTTTTCGATAAAGTTGCTTAAAATGAATTTGAAAATCTATCGACAACGTTCTCGATAAGGTTCAGTTATTTTGTCTGAAATTGTTTCTCACACTATTTTCAAGAAAATATAATATTATTCCATCTTTAAGCCTTCTTTAGCCTTCATTCTTCATCTTATATTGTTATTTAAAGCAAAATATCCCCTGACTCATGAGATTAGTTACAAATCTTTTCACTTAGTTTTTGAAGAATTCTCATGATAAATCACTTTGTTTTATATTTCACTCTTTATCGATAACCTTTTTGATAAACATTTTGATTGATATTGACTTCAATAAATAAGTCTTGTTTTCAAATACTCACTTTCTTATTAGTCGATAACCTCATTGATAAGCTATTTATCGATAAGTTCTTTGAAGAAATGATTCTATGATTTTCTGTTTTCTGATATGTGAATTTCAATTCTTAAAGACAAAATCAAAGGTTGATCATTTCTTAATTTAATTGTTTGTATTTTCTGATAAATTAACTTACTATATTTACTACAGAGATACTTCTACAGGTTACGAGGCTCAACAAAAAATTATTATAGGTTTGAGCTACTTGTCAGAAATGCATTAAATGTGAATCAACTATTGCAACTGCCAACCTACTCAAACACTACTTCAATAGATACAAGCCCTTATGTCTAATGGATAACTAAGATTCTTGAAGTATAAAACGCAAGAACATTGAATGAAGTAGTTAACGAACTTGAGCTACCATCTGTTATATTAATTCCTGGCATTCGATACTTTTTTTTTTTAGTTTGAACTTCAATGTTCATCTTATATACACTCTTGAAGAGAGTCTGTAAAAATCTTTTTACACTCAATTAGCAAGTGACTCACGAATATGGGACTTTTGAGAGGATTGTATCCTTATAGGAAGTAAGGGGAATTGATTGAGAGAGTTCAATTACTATACTATGGTGCCAAGAGCTTGTTGCATCTTGGAGTTCAGTGAAGAGACTCAGAGGTGTTTTGAGAACTGGAAGTAAGTCAAGTGGTTGCAAGCGAACTAGTATAAAGTCTTGCGTGATTTTCTTCTTTGACTCTTCTTCGGTGAAATCTCTCTAATCTCATCTATTCTTCTTGATTTAGTTATTTAAATTTGAGAGTAATTTTTTATCACCCAATTCACCTCCCTCTTGGGTGAAACTGCTACACTAATATTAGGTATCAGAGCGAGTCTCTTTAGACAAGACTTAATCGTCTCAAGAGAGATCCTAATGATAGGAGTTGGTGATAGGTGTTACCCGAAGGATGCTCTACAATAAAACTATTAGGTTTCAACAGAGAAAATTTCACTTTTTGTAAGATGAGAATAAAAATCTTCATCAAGGCTTCAGAATATGGATTATGAGATGTAATAGAGCAAGGTAATTATTTTTCCAAGAAGACAGAAAATAATCAATAGGTTCCTAAGAATCCAAGTGAATTTGATGATGAGAATAAAAGGCTTATTTTGCTGAACGACAAGGCTATTAATATGCTCACCTATGCCTTAAGTCAGAAAGAGTACTTCTGAGTTTCAAGCTTGAAAATGGCAAAAGAAATGTGGGAAGGATCCTAATGGCAGGAGTTGGTGATATTGTGTTACCTGAAGGATGCTCTATAACACAACCATTAGGTTTCAATGGAGAAAATTTCACTTTTTGGAAGATGAGAATAAAAATCTTCATCAAGGCTTCGGAATACAGATTATGAGACGTAATAGAGCAAGACAATTATGTTCCTGAGAAGATAGAAAATAATCAACAGGTTCCTAAGAATCCAAGTGAATTTGATGATGAGAATAAAAGGCTTATTTTGCTGAACGACAAGGCTATTAATATGCTCACCTGTGCCTTAAGTAAAAAAGAGTACTTCTGAGTTTTAAGCCTAAAAACGGTAAAAGAAATGTGGGAAGCTTTAGAGATAGCTCACAAAGGAACAACCGGGGTGAAATAAAGCAGAATCAACACCCTCACTACAGAATTTGAGTTGTTCAGAATGAAAGACAGAGAAAGCATTCAAGATATAGAAGTAAGATTCTCACACCTCATTAATCATCTGAATGCTCTCAGTAACAAATATAGCCAAGAATATCAAGTCAGAAAGATACTTAGCAGACTCACTAAATAGTGGGAACTAAAGGTGACAACCATTGAAGCAATAAAAGGAGAATCAATCCATTCTGTTACTGTACTCTTTGAAAGCTTGGTGGAGTACGAGAGCAAGCAAAAGTACAAAAAGAAAATGAATGAGAAAACTAGCAAAGACATTGCTCTTAAAGTTCAAGAGAGTGAAGAAGATGATAAAGAAGACCTGGAGGATGAAGAAATAGGTCTCATAATCAAGAGATTCAAAAAGTTATACAAGAACAAAGCCAAAAAGAGATTTCAACCAAAACAAAATGCCTCCATGTCTCAGACAGAACCTAAAGAACCAATCATCTACTTTGAATGTAAGAAACCTAGACACATCAAAGCAGACTATCCTCAATTATCCAGATTAAAGGACAAAGATAGAAGAAAAGAAAAATTCAGAAAGAAGAAGGCCTTTGTCACCTCAATATGGGGAGATAGCTCATTAGAAGATGATTATAGTGACGATGAAGAGACGACCAGCATCTGTCTCATAGCACAAGAATATGAAGATCCAGAGACTGATAAGGTAATCATTTCTGAACCTTCCTATGATGAATTACAATCAGAATATAATGCTTTACATTCTGAATTAGTAAAAATAGCTAAGGAGTTGGTAAGCTCCAAAAAGAAAATCAAGAGTTTGGAAGAACAATGGAAGTAAAAGGAAGTCAACCTACTAATCTGTATGGAGTATGAGCAGATGAAAGAGAAAAATGAAGAGCTCATAAAGACTCTTGAAAAATTCACAAAGGGTAGTGAAATGCTCAAAGTAATACTAGGAGATCAATGATGTACAATGGACAAATTTGGAATACGATATGATCCTACTCAGGATAAGAGAAAAGGAAAGAAGAAAAGCAATGAACAGTTGTATTTAACATTCTTTAGAAATTTAGTTCATTTGTCTAATCCCTTTGTGCATTGTTCTTACTATAACTGTAAGGGTCACACTACATCTTCTTGTTATCACAAGGAGAAAGGAATTTATGGGACATTAAAGTGGGTGCCTAAAGGTACCTATATACCACAGAAAATCCATAATAACTAGAAAGGGCCCAAGAAAATATGGGTACCTATAGGTTAATTTTTCTATTATAGGTTTGTCTTAAGGCATCCAGAACAAACAAATGGTATATCGATAGTGAATGTTTAAGACATATGATGGGTGACACTGACAAGTTCTTCATATTCAAACCCAAGGAAGGTGGTAAAGTAAGTTTCGTAGGCAACCAATTCGAAAGAATAGCCGGAATTAGAGAAATAGGAAGTGACAAAGGAATGAAAGTAAAAGATGTTTATTATGCTGAAGGATTATGTCACAATCTACTCAGTATCAGTCAAAGTGCTGACAAGAACAACTAGGTAATCTTTGATTCAGAAGAATGCATGATCATCAGTAAGGATGACCCACCACTTAAGAAGAAAGAATTGAATGCGAAATTGAGAGTTCTAAGGACTGATGACGGAGGAGAATATGAGAATAATGATTTTGCTGACTATTGATGATCACAGTTTCTCACTACCAAGAACGCCTCAATAAAATGGAATCATGGAATGAAAGAACAGAGTTCTCACAAAGATGATCAAAGCAATGTTAAATGAAAAAAGAATATCTCAAATGTTTTGGGCAGACGCCATAAGTACGGCATGCTATATCTCTAACAGAGAATGCATTAGAACATTATTCAAAAAGACTCCCTACGAGCTGTACAGAGGAAGGAAGCTAAATCTAGCTCATTTGAGGATCATTAGAAGCAAATGTTACATTCACAATGACAACAAAGAAAATCTTGGTAAATTCGATCCTAAAGCTGATGAAGGTTTATTTTTGGGATATTCTAACCATAGTAAAGCTTATAGAGTTTTTAATAAAAGAACTTTTATTATAGAAGAATCAATTCACATTATGTTTGCTGAAACTGAGTCAATCTTAAAAACTCTAGATGATGACGATGCTGAGATTGTTCAAGGTCTAGAAAAATTGAATCTAGACAAGTCATCAAACAAAGTGCCTTTGGTAGAAAATGAAGAAAATAAAGATAAATCAAATGAAATGTTTTCTCAGGATGATTTAAAACAACCCAAGGCTTGGAGACATAACAATGACCACCCTCTAGACCAAATCAATGGTGAAGTCAATAAAGGGGTTAAGACCCCGATACAAGTGTTTAATGAAGTGCATTTCTATACATTTATTTCAAACATTAAGCCAACTAATGTTGACGAGGCTCTATCTGATGAATTTTGAATAGCGGCCATGCAGGAAGAGTTGAACCAATTTAAAAGGAATCAAGTTTGGAACGTGGTACCCTGACTTAATGACCATCCAGTCATAAGCACTAAATAGGTATTCACGAATGAGCTTGATGAATTTGCACAAATTGTTAGGAACAAGGCTAGATTTGTTGCAAAAGGCTATATTCAAGAGGAAGGTATTGATTATGAGGAAACATATGCTCCACTAGCTAGATTAGAAGCCATACAAGTACTCCTAGCCTTTACCTGTACAGAAGATTTCAAATTATATCAAATGGACATTAAAAGTGCCTTTTTAAATGGTTACATAATGGAAGAAGTATTTATCGAATAACCCCCTGGCTTTAAAGATCCTAACCTTCCTGATCATGTTTATAAATTGAAAAAGGCATTATATGGTTTAAAATAAGTATCTAGGGCTTGGTATGAACGTCTTAGTAATTTTTTGATAGAAAAAGGGTTTGAAAAAGGCAAGGTTGACACAACATTTTTTTATAAAAAGAAATAAAAAGGGACTCTTAATAGTTCAAATTTATGTAAATGATATCATATTTGGTGCTATTAATAAAGATCTTTACCAAAAGTTTGCTAAGTTGATATAGGGAGAATTCAAGATGTCAATGATAGGAGAGCTAAATTTCTTTCTGGGATTGCAAATCAAATAGAGAAAGAGTGGTATATTCATATCACAAACAAAATACCTAGAGAACTTCTACAGAAATATGGATTGGATCAGGCAAAAAGCACAAACACACCGATGAGCTCAATAATATCTCTGGATGCAGACGAAAAGGGCAAGGATGTAAACTTAACAAGATATCAAGGAATGATTGGATCACTACTCTATCTCACAGTAAGCAGACCAGACATTTAATTTAGGGTAGGAATGTGTGCTAGATATCAGTCAGCTCCTAAGAATCACATGAAGCAGCTGTCAAGAGAATTTTTAGGTATCTTACCAGAACAAGAAATCTGGGGATATGGTATTCGAAAAGAGGAGCATAATACTTAATGGGTTACTCAGATGCTGATCATAGAGGATATAAAATTGATAGAAAAAGCACAAGTGGACAATGTCAATTTCTCGGAGGATGTCTAGTCACATGGTCAAGTAGAAAGCAAAACATGGTAGCTATATCCTCTACCAAGTCGGAGTATATTGCCATTGCAAGTTGTTGTACTAAGATATTATGGTTAAAACAACAATTACAAAATCTAGGAATCAAGTTAAAGGAAATTCTAATTCTTTGTAACAATAGGAGTACAATCGACTTATCAAAGAATCCAGTTCATCATGCCCAAACCAAGCACATCGATGTACAACATCACTTCATTCGAGATCATATTTAAAAGAATGATGTGAAAGTAGAATTCATTCCTACAGAATATCAAGTGGCAGACATCTTCAGAAAACCCCTCAATCAACAAAAGTTCAATTTCTTTAGACGAGAATTGGGAATAGTAAATTCCAACGAATTGTAAGGAATCCTACTTAATCTCTTATTTTGGTTATTTAAATTTAATGTTTTAATGATTTGTGAGCTAATTTAAGCATAAGAATAAATAGAAATTTGTTTTACAGGATACTCTCTTATGAAATTGAAAAATAGAGAGATACAAAGGAGCAAATTTTTGAAGAATATATTGATAACTATTTAAGATGGTTCTTAGGAAATTATTGTATTTATCAGTGGTTTAATTGATAATAACATTTTTTGATACCAAAAAAGGAAACATCTAGAAAATAGCCTTCAAAGGAAGATTGACAACAGTTCAAAAATCTGCCTTCTCGAAAATATTATTGATAAGATTACTGAAGAAATCATGAAAAAGGAGAAAAGGCTTCACAGGAAATATTTATTGATAACCTTATTGAAAAATGGAATTTTCGATAAGTATATTCATAAACAAAGGCAGGTATGGGTTTTAACTATAATTAACATTTATTGATGACGTATTTAATAAATTGATTTTTTAATAACATATTTGATAAATCTTCCATATGTTTTTGTTTTTTTTGCTCTTTAACTCATCGATAAGCTTATCAAAAATGTACTTTATTGATAACCTTATCAATAAATCTCTGTTTTTAAGTTTTTTTTTTGAATTCCCCTCCTTAGTTTCTGAAACCCTAACTCGATAAACTGTTATCTTGCTTTTAAACAACGGTCTAATCTCACCTCTTAGTTTCTCTTAAAATCTCTCTCGAAATCACTTCCTAAACTTCTTTTGACTACTCTAAACTCTTTCTTACATAGAAATTCCCAAATTCCTCCTCCAAAATTCTCACTTCTTTAACAGTCATATGGCTCGAGTTAAGCAACTTGGTTTCAATAAGTATAAGGAAGAAAGCTCAGGGAAGTGTGCTTAGACCAAGGAACCTACTCCCACAAGTGCCAAGACTAAGTATCAACCAAGAGTTCAACAAGAGAAATCACCGAAGAGTAGGACTCTATAAATTTGAGAAAGCCAAACCTAAGGCTCATCTAAAAAAGATACCAAGCAAGAGGAAGAAAAGCTCAACCTCTAAGCTTCCTACAGTTTCTGAAGGATAAAAAAATGAGTCAAACAAAGCATCTCAGTTTAGAAAGCCATGGATGCAGCTCTGGGATTGGCAGTCCCCAAAGAACCAAGGTAGAAAAAGCAGAAGGCAAGTGAAGGAGCCTGTCATTAAGCTCTATTTCAAGGTAATCCTTCTCAAGCTTCAGCTGGGGAATTCATAGAAGGCAATTTAAATAAAGGAGTAGACTTGGGGATATATAAATCAGATTTTACTTCTAGAAAATTTTGTCTTGTGGTATATATGGATTTAGACTAGGTAAGGAACAATGAAAAAATTGAATTAGATCTTTTAGTACCTATGAAGCACTATGAGAATTGGCTGAGAATTGAATAAGCCTATAGTTCAGAAGTGGTGAGAAGATTTTATTGCAACATGGAAGTATGTGAAACCTTCAATAAGGAAGGGAATCTGACCAAGAGCTATATCACCACCAAGCTTAGAGGTAGATTAATTAAGTGGACTCTGAAATGATCAATGTGTTTCTAAGCATTCATAATCATATGCAAGTACTTAAGATAACCCCTGTTAAGGCCTACAAGATCCTAATGCAGAGTGATACCTATCTTGGAGAATTGAGCTTTCCTCCAAGCAAGATGTATGATTATTTTAGAATAATCTACTACATCTACTCCAGGAGCATGCTAAACAAGTCTAGAGCCTTCTCTCACTTGACTCAAGAAGATTACATCCTATTAGCTAGGATTATCAGTAGAGAAAAGATCAATATTGGAGCAATGATCTATGGTGAAATAAGAAACTTCACTTTATTCAAGTCTAGAACAACTGCAATTCCTTATCCTTAGTTGGTCTCCTACTTTCTCCAATTACACAACATTGATCATGTAGAGCGAGGAGACAAAAATGAGAAAATTCCTAGCTTTGGCACAAATAAACTCAATAAGATGAAAATTCCTCTTCCTTTCCAATCAATACAACAGAAAACTGAAAAAGGGAAAGGAAAGCAACCTGCTACCAGGGCATCCAAGGGTCAAGATGAAGCTCAATCTTCTACAAACCCAACTCAAGCCTTTGCCCCCTCATTTCTTGGAGCATCTATTCATAGTATATTTCATGTTGAGGTTTAGGAATTTGAAACTGGATTATATACTATTGCCAAAGAACTTAGGGAAATGACAGATAAGAAGTTTGAAAGGCTCTACACTATGTTACCGTTTTATAGACAAGCAATGGCAGTACTAGAATACGGAGTTAGTCAAAGGTTTGATGCTTTGAAAAAGCAAGTTCAAGATCTCAAGAACCTAGTAAATTCACTCGCAACTAACTTCTCTATTCCTAGGATTTCTTTCTCTTTTGATAAACTGTTCTCTCATCCTCTTGCACTAGCACCAGAACCTAGTCCTTCTTCAATTCCTCCTCCAGCTCCTACTCCTACTATGTCTGCCTTAACTTCTTCCTCACTCTCTGCTAGAAACCCTCTTGCCATCATTTCTCCTTCACTTCTTCCACCTATCTCTCATGCTCTTTCTCAAGTCACTCAACTTCCTCCTCTTCTCATTCCTTTCACTGCATCCGCTTCTTCCATAGTCTCCACCCCATTAGTTTTTGATGATAACAAAAAGAGGGAGAAGAGTCCTCTGGATGATGTGGATGTCGATTAAAGTTTTTAGCTTATGATATGAGTTTATCTTTTTTGTTGTTGTTGATTGAACTATCGGTTTAATTGAAAAAGCTTTTCTTGTATATATCCCGTTGATCTTATTTCTTCTCTTTAAGTTAATTTTGCACTCTCTATTTTGTCATCATAAAAAGGGAAGAGAATGTTAGACGTAGAGGGTGTTTGGGTGAAACCAAACCATGATTTGGAGAATAACTTTTAAAAAAATAGACTTTGTGAATAGATTTTAGAAGGATTTTGTGAAAAAAAGTGATTTTGATAAAGTAAAAATATTTGAGTGGTTGTTATAATAATCATTTTTATGTATAAATCACTAAAAAAAATAAGTTAATATGATAATTATAGAAAAATAGATTTTAATTTATATTTTTGTTTGAAATAATAAATTGTATATAAAAAATATAATTAATTAATATTACCTCTTGTTCTTAATAAAAGAGCTAACTAGATATTCAATTTGACTCTGAATATAAAATCCCAATTTACTTTATCATTCATATTTATCTATTTTTTAAATCACAAACCATGGTTTTATACCTTCAAAAGTAAAAAAATATCACTTTATAAAAAACCATGGTTTTAGACCCCAAGTCATCGTTTTCAATTCAAAAGTGATTTTGCCAAAAATCACGATGTTTGGTTACATTTTTTCAAACCATGGTTTTTAATCAAAAAGTGACTTTACAAAAATTGACATGTTTGGATGGTTGGATCCCCAAACCATGGTTTTGCTTGTTATTCAAATAGGCCCTTAAAGTTTTGATGATGACAAAGTAAGTTGTTTTATTCCTCTACATTTACTATTATTGTTAAGCATAAACTTCTTCTATAAATAGGTAAGTTTCTCTGTACTACAAACTGTTAATGCATATTGGCTTATCGATGTGTTTATCAAACTCTATAATTCTCAATAACATGATCAAAAAATAAGTAAGCATTCTTCTAAAGTTTTACTGAATCACTTGTCTTTTTTTGAAAGAATTTTTGATAAAACTCTATTTTTTAAAATTTTTCAGTAGTGAAATTTATCAATAACCTTATCAATAAATTCATTGATAAATATATTTATCGAATACCTTATCGATAAAAGTCATTTTTTCTTCCTCTTGTTATTTGCGCCTAATCTCTTTTTTAGAGCCTTTTCTAAAAGCTCTTCGATAAACTTGATTTAAACTATCATTTCGATAAGCTTTTCGATAAAGTTGTTTAAAATGAATTTGAAAATCTACCTCAATTATCAATAACCTTTTCAATAAACTAAGTTATCGACAACGTCCTTGATAAGGTTCAGTTATTTTGTCTGAAATTGTTTCTCACACTATTTTCAGGAAAACATGATATTATTCCATCTTTAAGCTTTCTTTAGCCTTCACTCTTCATCTTATATTATTATTTAAAGCAAAAATATCCCCTGACTCAGATGAAATTCAAGTTACAAATCTTTTCACTTAGTTTTTGAAGAATCCTCATGATAAATCACTTTGTTTTATATTTCACTCTTTGTTGATGACGTTTTTGATAAACACTTTGATCGATATTAACTTTTATAAATAAGTCTTGTTTTTGAATTCTCACTTGTTGATTAGTCGATAACCTTATCGATAAGGCTATTTATCGATAAGTTCTTTGAAAAAATAATTCTATGATTTTCTGTTTTCTAATATGTGAATTTCAATACTTAAAGACAAAATCAAAGGTTGATCATTTCTTCATTTAATTGTTTGTATTTTCTGATAAATCAACTTATTATATTTACTGCAGAGATACTTCTACAGGTTATGAGGCTCAACGAAAAATTGTTGTAGGTTTAAGCTACCTATCAGAAACGCATTAAATGTGAATTAACCGTTGCAACTATCAATCTACTCAAACTCTACTTCAATAGATATAAGCCCTTGTGTCTAACGGATAATTGAGATTCTCGAAGTATAAAATGCGAGAACATTGAATGAAGCATTGGAGTGGAATAGTGAATGTGGTTGATTTTCACATTGATTATGGCTCTGTTTGGTTAAGCATTTGAGTGGTCCAAAAGTAGCTTATTTAATCCAGAAGCATGTTTTAAAAATTTTAACCCATTTGGGAGAGCTTTTATCTAATCTTACTTAGGACTTAAAAGCTAAATTTACAAGCATGATTTGATTAAGCATCTTACAATTGCTTATTGCTTACGCATCTTAAAAATTAATTATTCTAAAAAACAGTTTCTCACTCTTCTCCCTCATTTTAAGCTCTTCTTACTGGTTCTGTTCCTCCTCGTTTGAAAGTAGCTCCATCACGTCTCATCTCTCAACCATGTTCGATGTTGGGTCTCAACTCTCGGCTCTATCTCCTTGTCTTGCTCCTTTATCTACTCATCACCTTTTCCCTTGTCAATCTATTCTCGCTGTTGCTAAGTCTTCTGTTATAGGTGGGGTAGTGTAGGAAGGGTCTAGCCATAGCTTTTGGCCCATCATCGATTTGACTAGGATGAATTAGGCCAACACTCCCAGACCTGTCGCCAACTGGGTCACCATCATCATACTCAATATGAATAAGCGAGAGGAAGGAGATGAAGAAAAAGCAGATTTCATATTTATGGTCTCTAAAAAAGCAATAAATAAAAATAATTAAATAAAAGAGGTGGAGGAATTGTACACGTTGGTTAATAGTAGCTAGTTATATAGAGATTTTTTTGCCCTTTTGCTATCTTACTTTGCTGATATATAGGGAAATTTATATTGGAATTAAATCTACATCTGGAAATTATTTTTGTATTAAAAAATATGTTCTGTAAATTTTTAAATATATTTTGTTCATTATATTTAACTTCTTCCAATTAAAATAATTTAAAATTAGTATATTCTGTAAATTGATTTTTTTTTCATTTTACATTATATAATAAAAGTCATACTCATTTTGGTAATTTTACAAACTAAACTTACTTATTCAATCATAATCCAAACGACTTCTATTTTTATTCAATCTAACTTTTACAAAAATCAATTAAAACATAAATCATATTATCCAATCTAACTTTTTCAAAAGTCAAATTGAAAATAGCTATTTTTTCTATTGCTAATCCAAGCAGGCACTATAACATTACACGCTGATTGAAAAATGGCAGGGAATGAAGTATAGGATTGTTGTCATTTGACAAAAATGATTAGGGAATGATTTGTATGGATTAGATAATGACTAGATTTTATAGAAGATATGTGTAGACAGTGAGTAATTTGTGGAATGAAAGAGTAATAGGTAATGGTGAGAAATGATTAAGTAATGACCAGATTCGTAATGACCATGAAGGAACTAGAAATGACAATAATATATTAGAAAATGGCCATTCATTTAGTATATGTACAACACTTATTACTTAGTAAGCATACATTTATTGTTTTGCAAGATTATATGAGATGGTATTGGACGAAGGGGAAGGGTCCACAAGCAAAAGAATACACAGTAAACTCATGCTATTTACAAGGGAATATATGGTGAAATGAGGGTAGAAGTTTAAAAATGCAGTAGAATGAAAATTTGAAGTGAGGAAGGCAAGGAAGGGGCTAACTTAGGAATAAAGGGATAGGTATAATGAGTGAGCTAAGAAATCAGAGCCAGAGAAAAGAGAAAAAAAGAAATATGATGTTCTCTTATGTACCCACTACTCATTGCTTGAATTTATGTTAGTGGCAAACTTTATGAAGAAGAATGAGGACTCAAGGCAAAGGGTTGAGAGGATGAGATTTGAGAACTTGCTTAATATGGATATGAAGCAAATTTCACGTGATCTAATTGTATTATTATTGAGATCTTATGAGCCATCAACACATCAATTTACCATTAGGGGGTAAGTGGAGTTAATTGAAGTAACAGATGTTAATGAGTTTCTAGCTGTACCTCATGGTAGAGAGGAAGTGAAATTTGATGTTGGAGAGGATGACCTGATATATGAGAGGTTAAAGGATACATATTGGAAAGTTTTATTTACCCAGATACTGAAAAAGATATTATCTGGGATAGAAAATGATAATTTGGAGTTCCCATTTATACCTTATATGGTTGGAGCTTTTTTTATGCCATGGTTCAAGCACAATTGTATATTTATGCTTGTTGAAAGTAATGTGTTGTACAACGGATGTGTATGGAAATTATGATTGAGCAACATGAATTATTAAGAACCTATGGAAGGAAATGGATGACTTTGTGAAAATGTCAAAGAAGAAAAAAAGGGCCTTGCAATGTTGGAGGATGTCTTTTTTGTTGCTGGTAAGTGAATTTTTTTTAATTATTTATTTTAATTTTGTTTTATGTTATTGTTGCAGAAATCTGACCTATATTTATTTGGTTTTGTAGCTATACTTTGGTGAGCATTTTTCGCTAGGCAAACTTGTTGAGTGGGGTTCAACAAGTTCTATTGAATTCTAGACTGAGAAGAAGATAAGGGATATGGTGGATAAGGAGAGAAAGAGCTACATGGGAATATTATATAGAACCAGTGGCAATGAGGTTTGCTCAGCACAAGGGATGATGAGAACACAATTGTATAGTCTTTAGGCCAGATATGAGAAAATTTAGAAAAGTTTGTTTAGTTGACCACTACTTGAGTAAGTTATTTTATTCACAAGTTGGATACTGGTAATAACAATAGGTATACTGTATTGACAATAACTGAACTAAAAATTACAAGTGTCTTATGTGTCCATGTTTGAGTGTTATGTCTATTAGTTGTAGTCAAGTTTACTAAGTCAGTTGGAAAACAACTTTTAAACTACGCATAACAAGACCTAATTTGCAAATGACTAGACTAATACTAGGAATGATAATACTTATAAATTTGTTGACTTAATAATTTTTGTGGTTTGCATTAATGATTTAGTGTTTGAACATAAAATAAACTAAAATAAACTAAGAATGAAAAGACTACATATGACTATGCCAACAATTGAACTGGACATTAAAGACTTCTATGAAAATTTACAAGTAGATATGTCATTGTTTAACCTTAGTGTTTGAGTCAAATACCAAGTTCACAATTGGGAATGACAAGTCTTAAACTCGGGATGACAAGCTATGATCTAAAAAATTCAAATCTCATATGTCAAAATGAAATAAGCTACATCTCCTTATTTATTGTGCATGCAAAAGTTAAAGGAGTAGAGGGGTCATTTCATGAAGAAGCTTGAAGAAAGTCAAAAGATGTTAATAAAGGCTTTTGATAATAAGCTAGTGAAAGTGCAAATTAGAAAACATGCAAAAGCAAAGGGACAGGGAAATGAAAAGGTCCTTGTTGACTAACGGGGTGAAATAGTTGGTGATATGGGAGGTAATGTTACTAATGATGTTGTTAACGAAGAAGTTGAAGACGTTAACTAAGCAGTAAAGAAGATTGCAAGAGAGGTTATTGTAGCGGTAAGTGAAGATAAGGAACTTAATGAAAATGACACTAGCAAGAGAGATGATGATAATAAGGATGATAAAAAAAAACATGACCATGATGGCAGCAAATGAACTCATAAGTATGTGATTGAGGAAGTAGAGGATGAGCATGAGGATGATGGTCTTAGATGAGATAATGGTAAGAAGGTTTAGGATTAGGATAATTTAGATGATATTGAGGATAAGGCAGACACATGTAATGAGTGGAACCCCTATCAATGTTCTTTTGCTTTTGGATTGTGAATGGTAGCACGGTAACAGTGGAGAGAGAAGCATAACCTCAGCAATCAACTAAACTAAGAAGGTCAACAAGGCCAAGAGCTCCACAATTAAATCTCTTTGGATGGAGTTAAAGATAGCTTGGAGGACAATAAAACCAAAAGAGAAGAGGGACAATTTTTTCACTTTAATTTCTTGTAAACCCAATAATGAGAAGGAGAAAAAGAAGTGAGTATATCCTTGGTTGGCCTTTATTTTAGATGACACATTTTGTATTGACAATGAAAATAATATAATTGAAAATAATAATTACAAATCTATACATAACAACTAAGGAAGTCACAAAAATCATACTTTTTGTCATTGATATTTTAAAATTTTTGGCAGGACTTTGATTAAAATGTTTGGTGAAGATATAGATCGACGATAGTTGTGTTCTATTAGTGGAATAAACAAAGTAAATGACAAGGTTTTTTTAATAACTTGTATTTACAATAAGTTTATTTTTGTTTACTTATTGAAATTGTTGGGTAACTATAACCTTTTCACTTATTAATGCAGGTACTTAATTTGGTGTGCAAGACAATAATAGAGGACATGAAAGCAAAGTTAGGACTAGGGAAAAGGCACATCTTTGATGTGGATTTTATGATAAGGATACTTAAATCCAAATGATAAGAATGATATTAGAAATTACAAGATGACATTATGAATTAACAATTTGATTCATGTAGAACATGATGGCACTGGGCCCAACCTGAAAGGTCTAAAGATATAAAAAGCTCATCCTTTTTGAGTTTGTTGGCTACAATTTAACTAAATGTGATTTCATAAAGGTCTTGTTCTTATTGATCAGTACCAGTTTTGCATTGCCATTTGGCCCAACATAATAGATTTCTATTTACTAGACTCAATGAGCGATTATTTAGGAGTAACGAAAGAAGGAAGAGGAAGAAGGTTGTCATCAAGGACCTAGTGGAAATGGCAGTAGAGGATTGTATAAGAAAAAACTAATTTTATTTACTATAGGTTTTTACTTTTCAAATCAGTAAATGTTTTATGTGTAACTATTTAATGTCCACATATAACACTTTTGTAGAGAAAGAGGTTGAATATGATTATGGACAAGGTCAAACGAGGACTGATTGGTAAGAAATCAATGTTTGAAATGATAGTGGCTCTGGCCCCTCAATAGAATAATCTGTTAGTTTTGTCAATTTTCAATATTTTGTTGTAATTATACATATTGGTAGTGTTAACTTAATTTGTTCATATTGTTGTGTGCACAGAAGGGATTATGAGGTACATTGTATAATATGGCTGAGAAAATGAGAAGTTGGTATGACTCTTAACTACACAAAGGAAGAAGTTGCTGGGTTTTGTCATGACCTTATGTGTTGGTTGGTGAATCATGAACTGAATGAAATGGGTGATGAGGCATTAGATCCTATGCTATAACCACAAGCACATAAGAGAAAAAAGACCAAAGAAAGGCATCTGTCCTAGTTGTTAGGTTGATTTAGGATGAAAATTAATTTTATCATGTTAGATTGATTTATGTAATGTTCATCAATTTGAGTCTAATGCACTTTAACATGATAATTTAATATAACTTCAATTTATGATGATTTGTTTATCATTTTTAATGCTTTACAAATACATGTGTCTTTAATGAGACCATTGTAGGTCTAAATTCATCATGTCAATATTTTTTTTTTGTTGCCAATAACATGAATGAATTTGAATTTAACTAGACAATTTGAGAATGACAACATCTCCTTGAGGCAACACTTTTTTGCTAATTTGTTTAGCAATGACTCAATTTTACTTCATATTCAATAATGGCAACAACTAATTTATGAATAACAATAGTGAAACATAAAATAACAAGTTTTGTATATATAATATCACTTTCACAAATACTGTTAGAATAACTTAATTACATCACTATGAATAATAAGATTAAATTGGGAAATGATAACTATCTATTCGCCATTAACAAAAAAATCTCCATGACAGTAATTTGTGTTCATATATTTAATAACAGTGCATATTAAGATAGTTATCACACTTAATATTCCCTTGTTACTAACATATCTAACATGTTACTTACAAAAAAAATTGCTATACCTTGTCCTAAAAAAGTTGACAAGGCTGGAGTATACATCTATATACACAAAAAAATGAACTATCTTAAGTGGACTGTGAATTTCAGGATGGGTTAGGGTTTCTATAATTCCTCCTTGTGCATCTAAGTTGGTGGCATCTTGCAGAATGGTATTTCAATTTGTTTTGGTATTGTGATACATGCTTTTTTTATTTTGGTCTTTTGAATGTTGAGTTGTTATGGGAGGTGGCAAAATATTTGCTCACTAAGATTTTCTATCCTATAACAATTATTTATGTAAGCCATGTCTATAATTATCATAGGAACCATACTTTAAGCATAAATCTTTTCTTGTGTTGACTTTTGTGACAATTATCAATATAATCATAAATATTACCATGAACAACCTTGAAGACTGCAAAAGCATGGGCATAAGGAATTCCTATCATTTGCCAAGACCTACAACTACATTGGAATAGTCCAGGATCAACTCGATGGTTTTTCTCTTGATGTTGTCACTCTTGCTCTTTTTAATAAACATATACTTAGATCCAGCCACCATATTTATCACCTTACTCTCTATATTTAGATTGGCATAATTCTTTCATTTGATCGTAGCCATATAGGATGCATGCATCTTTCTTGGTACTTTGTCTTAGTGCTTATAGATCAATTGAGTTATAGTATGTTTTCTCTCATTTACCAGCCATGCATTGAATAACTTTGCAATATTATTTATAATATTGTCCCATCTTTTGTACATGAACTTGCTTCTAGCTCACCTCTTTATATCCTTATGATTGATAAGCCAATCAAATTACCTTGGAGAAAAATCTCTCATTTCATCCATTACTGTCTCAAATTTTTCTTTCGTCCTTACATATGTAATTTTATCCAACACATGTAGTGCATCCTCTTTTGAATGCCCATTTGTCCTGTCTTCTATTTATTCAATTTCATGAGTTCAGAACTAAAATTCTCCTTAATGTGTCTATAACAAAAGGCATGTCTTTGATCACAAATGTTGATGTCACACCTCCAATGATAGCATTGTGTCAATATGAGATAATACTGACTTCCACAAAACCTAAATTTTTTTTGACCATATAGAAAATCAAGTCCAATCATCTAGTGTCTCCTTTCATAATTGCAAGTGCAAAGAGTAACAACTCATTATCTGTATCATAGGCCAAAGCTGACAAAATTATCCTATTGTATGACTTGCTTAAATAAGTTCCATCAATATATACAATATGCCTTATACCACCTAATAAACCCTCTATGCAATAGCCTTCAATATGAAAACATAAACAAATCAGTTGCCAATAGCATACCATTCAGCTACAGTTGTATCATATGTTTCCTTCAGTCTTTGATATATCTATGGTATTAGCATGTATGATTGTTCAAGTCTACCATATATGTCTTCCAATGCCTTTTTTTTTTGGCTCTATAAGCTTGTTTATGTGTAAGATCAACCTCATACTCCCTTTTCAGCTTCTTTCTTATCTCAAAAGGACGCTTTGTCTACATGATCCCTCACCTTATCAATTACTATTAATGAGTTTAAACTAGCTCTTCCACCATGCATGACTTCCAAGATATATTGGACAAAATGAACATGCTCATTTATAAATATTGTTACTCATAGCACATGACTATTCTTCTCCATATGATTTGCATATAACTTCCATAGATAGCCTTTAACTTTACACCTCACTGACATAAATTTCTTGCTATTCCTTATATATTTTTGTAAAAACTTGTGGGCAAGTGCAAACTTGTATACAGACAAGTGGAAATGCATCTGCATGTGAAAAATATTGACTCACCCTTGTAAAAGGTCCCTTCCACTTCACACTACTCATCTGACTACTTGGTGTCCCTCCACCATCAATATCTTTAACTCTAATAGATGTGTCCATATTAGGTAACCCAGTTCCTCCATTATTTTCACATTTACCCGTATTTTCTTGAGTGAGCCATTCATAATCATAACCAAAACTAATGGGAGATGCATCCAATTTCATTTGCTGTGACATATCCACGAATCTCTCTATTCTGCATTCAGAATGACAACATTGGTTGATAAGAATAATAAGATAAAATTAACAAATGACAACAAATAATTAAGACAAACTTGTACTTATATTTTGGATTGTTCCTTGATTGTGGATCCTCCTCTTTTTTTCCGCATACACATGAGCACTGTTCCCATTATGTTGGAAAAGATTATATATTTTAACATTGTCATGGAGGTCAATTAATGTCTTCTCATCAAAAGCCACTGTGTTCCATCTCCACCAATCTACTCACACATATCATCAACCTCAATTCTTCAAGTGTCAACCCATCGTTAATGCTTCTTAACTTCACCTTACCTCCATTATATCGCACTTCATTTTCACTATTTGTTACAAATTTTCACATGAAAATAATAGAACAATTCATTCCTAAAAGATAACCCAACTTCAAAAGCCATTTTGCATCATAACTTGCATAATAATTTAATGTTCATATGAGTTAACAACCACATTTATTTCATCACTTCCAATTTCACCAAAAAAACAAAAACCAATATCATCAACTGATACAACCAGATTAGGGTTTGACAAATTAACATTAATAATTTGCAACAAAACTTTTTTCTTTGTTGTTCGTAATCTTGCTTCATTTTTTTCCTAATAAAGCCACTCCATTATTCGAATTCTCCTTCAATATTGTCCCATTCTCTAACACTAATAACTCTGACCAATTTCTCACACTATCAAACCTTTCTCCTTTAATGTTTTCTCTTCCCCATGCATTCACCCTCTAATCATCATCCTTCCCTTCAGCTCCTCTCCCCAACAATATTCCCTTGCTTTACCACCCTCGCCATCTTAAAACTTTACTCAATTCAACGATATTCCCATGTAAATGAAAGGGAAAAAAAACCCATTGTCTAAAGGGGATAGAGAGGAGAAAGAGAAGAATATGGTGACTGAAATGCTAACCTCCGCATACTTTCCACTTGAGTGTCACTTGCTTCCCATGTTCATGCTTCCTTCCATTTTCTTTTTCTCAGCCCCCACCAAACCTTTCTTCTTTCTTCCATAAATGTGTTTTATTTGGGTTATAGAAGGGCTTTTAGGTCATTTTACAAGATTTGGAAAATTCCACATAAGGCAACACTTCCTTCAATGTATTTTCATACCCTTAAATGTTTGAATTGGAAAATATTAGGCTTCTTTTTTTGTCATTTTCCCAAGCAGAAATAATACCCCTCTAGAATATAATATGCATTTATTATGGTGTATATATGTATTTAAAATACTATGATATGTTAGCATCTACTATTCTACCTTCACCATTTCTAATCTCTCCCAAATCAAAAGCAGATCCTTAATTGATTTGATTAAGAAAAGATATAATCAATATGAAAATAAAATAACGCAAGCCAGCCTTTTGCAAAGGTTTGAACTTTTTGAAGCATGTATTTATGAAAAGATAGTTGAGTTTAATGGTTTCAAATATGTTGTCATGCAGGACCATAGCCTTTAATTGTGAATCCATGAAGCGAGATGAGAGGGAAAATTATTGGGATGAGACTAATTTAATTATTAATAGTGATGAGAGAAAGGGTTGACATAGTTAGTGATGAGACTAATTAATTATTAATAGTGACAAAAGTTATTTTATTTCGTCTAATTTTTATAAACTTAAGTTTGAGTAAAAGTCAAATAAAAATAATGTTATGTGATTTATGTTTGTATTGATACTGTTGAAATAGACGTCTATTATATGCATACACAAAATCATGTGAATGTATGACTCATAAATAATCATGTGAGGATGAGTATGCAGGCTTGGTAACGAGTATTGACTAATTCATTAATAATCATTACTAGACATAAAATTAGTTTTTAAAAAAAATTTAACTAATGAAATTTAGTTTAGAATGTTTTAAACTCTTGTTCATAAAAAAATGAATTATATTAATTTTGTCCAAATTTTTTTTTAATGCAAATACATTACTTATGCTATAGCTAATGCTTTATCCTTTAATAAGGCTTGTAGCTCTTCTTCTTGAGACTAAAGCCCCATCAAACGTCATTGGGATCACATGGTCCCCACGGATATAGTATAGATATGTTTTTATTAGAGGCAATCATGCTTTGAAGCATTGTTTGAGCACTTCTTAGTAAGAATTTAAATTTTGATTCGACATATTATGAGAAACTAAACCCTTCTTCTAGAGCCATCGGACACTTACCACAGCTCTACAGGGATCTAACCCATTTGACCTTTTTGAGATTTTAGCACCCCCTTTTCAGTTTTTCTTTTGTTCTTATTTCTATGTGATGCTTGTTATATCGTGTTTTTTTTTTTTCCCGTTTCAGCCCATTCTCATTAGGCTCTTATGTTTAGGAGATGGGTTACACAAATGTGTGTAATCTTTTTATGACAAAAAAACATGAAGAGGGGAATGGATCATGTGTTTCAAAGTCCACAAAGTTATTATGGGGCGGCTGTTATACGAGGAGCAATCAATCAAGTAAAAGGGGACACTCTAATCATGATATATTTGTCCCAATTTATATTCATATGATATCAGATTAATATTATTACGATGGAGAAGAATACAAAATTAAATTAAAGTGTTTAGTATTTATTTGAGTTTAATGAGATTATTGCATGATAATTAAAATTTATTATTTATTTGAGGAAGAAAGAGAAAATAAACCAAGATATCTTGAAAATTAATGAGATTAAGTGGATTAGATAAAAATATTTAAACTATTTTCTCACTTAATAAATCATAATTATTTAATTATTTGGAAGTCAACTAAAGCTTCGTCCCTCAAATCTCATGAGAGTCCTGGCAAACTATAGATAAATTATGGAAGAGGATTTAAACACTTTATAAGACCAAGACATGAATTTAAGAGCAAACGGAATTTCCCTCAAAACAAATATAGAAAAAAAAAAAAAAAAAAGGAAAAGGGCCGTGCACGCAGAAATAATGCCAATTAAAAAGTAATAATAATAAGTAGTGAACTCCCTCCTTCCAAGTTCCAAGAGCTTTCTTCCACCGTTGCTTGTGGATTTAAAGTGTGGAGTGAGATTCGGTGCTCAAACCATTTGATCTAACCATGAGCCCTTTGTTGCACTAGCTCTAGAGTTTAATCCCCAGCTATTAATCAGGCTCTATTCCTGCCGTCCAAATCCCAAAAGGACAAAAATAGTGAGATTTGGCACTTAATCACTTTTAATTATGAAACTCCTTCAGAAATATTGTTCTATGCGATGGGAGCTTTCAAACGACATGATTTTACGAGGGTAGAACACGTTTGAGGACTAAAGTTTGAATTGGCGTTGGACAAACTGACTTCTACCCAACTGATTTTTGCAATTGGATTAGAGTAAAAGTCAGTTAGAATTTTTAGATAGGTGCTTTTAAAAAGTCAATTAAAAAATTAAAAGTTGTTTGGATGATTAATAGAAAAGTTAGTTTAGTTTAAAATGACTAAAAAAAGCCATAGATTTTATTGATAGAGTATTTGAACTTTTATATTTTTAATGTGTGATAGTTTAAAAATACATAAACTTATTATGATAAAATATAATAGTTATTTTGAAATTATAAATAAAATATTTGTTACGGAGAAAATTTGAAAACACATTGTAGATAATTAATTCATATCAGACAAACATGAATATAAATTAAATCCATTTGGTCTGAATCAAAGCTCATTCTAACAAAGGATGAGACAAAAGGAAAAATGTGAGGGTAAATCTAGGATGTTTATTTTTAATGATTACTATTTGAAACTGCAGTTTGAAAGTCAGATTTTCTTCCGTTGAGTCCAATTGAGGTTGAAGGCCAGAAGTTGGTTGGAAAAGTTAGCCTAGTCAAACAACATTTTTTATCCAACTCAGTTTGCAACCTCAGTTTCACCAATTTCAAAACACTTTTGTCGTTTCCAATGGCAATCCAAACATGCACTATATAGTTTCAATGACAAGGAAATTTGTATAATTGTAGAGTTAAGCTTGCTCTTCATTTAATCAATTTAGTTTTTTTAAAACTTTCTTATTCTCTTCATCCAATCTCTAAATTTTTTGCCTTTAGAGAGAGAAAGTGAGGTTTTGATGATATCATATATCATATTAACGTTTTTACATTTTTAACTTATAAAATCGTGTCGACTCGCTTTTAAACTTGTGTAAGCTGTAATTTAGTCAAACTTATGAGTTCACTCATCGAGTTTACTGCTTTTATGTTTTTAATTTACAAAATCATATTAATTCACTCTTAAACTGGAGCTAAATTTTTAGATTTAGTTATATTTAGTTACTTCATAAGTGACTTTTATATAAATTTTTTTGTTGAATATGATATATTATGAACGTTGGTAGCTTTAATTTTAATTATTTGAATATGAAATATTTAAATAAAATTATTGTCATTTTTTATATTTTACTTATTTAACTATATACTTTTAATACAAATTTATTAATAAAAATAAACTTTTAAGAGTTTACTATTCGAGTTTATACCCCTATCAAAATTTGTTTAAATTCATGAGTTTAACGGCCTTGATCACACTCACGTATTTGTTTCAAGACCGTTTTTGAGGATATGGTAACTAGCATATGAATAGATTGAGCATTGAACGGTTAACAACGTGAGATTAGTATACACCTAAAACGAAGAAATTTTAAAGATTAAGTAGACTTTAACTGGTGTGGTTGAGGTCTAGCTAGTTTATGGGTGTTCCTTTTAAGAGAATTTCCATAGCTTTAAAACAAGACAAGAACCAACTCAATAGAATTTATCAAGAATAATTTAAGAATTTCTAAAATTAGTCCAAAATTTTAAGAATACCAGGTTATAAAAAAGTAAAATTAAAAAGAAATTTTTTTTCTAATTGATGATGATTGTTTCCAGAATAGGAAATGTGATTTTAGTCATGAAGAAAAAAAATAAAAACAAAAAATCTCTCCTTGATGATTCGACTTTCAAATTAGGAAATGTTATTGAGAAAAAAAATAAAAAAATAAAACGAAAATTTAAAAAAAAAAATTCAAACTTGAGGTGATGCCTATGTGAGGAAGAGGAGATGAACGGGCTATACACCCAAGAATTTGAGGAGAAAGGATACAAATTAAAAAAAACGTAGAGAAACAATGTTATCCCACTTCCTCTTTTTACATCATCATTTTAAATAAGAGGCTTTCCCATGAGATTCAGGGGACTGGAAACTTATTTGAGGAAGCAATACCTCTTCATCACATGTCTAGATACTTGTCATACTTATGAATATATCTTCGAGATTGAGGCATATACATATAAAGCTCTGCACATGTCTTATTTGTTTATGGAATTTGAATGTCTAACTGCGTTCATAACTGTTTTTTGTTTTGTTTTGTTTTATTATTTTGCCCATAAGTGCTTGTCTTATTGTGATTCATTATTATATTGATTAAACTATTTTTTTTAATTTTGCATTACCTCCATCCTTGATATAAGATATAGTTGACTAATCTAGAGATATTAAAAAAATTAGTTAAGTTAATTGTTCATAATAAATAGATGTTATTTTTCCTACAATACCCTTGTTACTTTTATGTATTAGCTAAAATTACCATTTGATAAAACTTTTAATATGGGCAATTACTAGAAGAACAGGCAAAGTATAGGAGGATCTTATATTTAGAACCAAATTGAAAATCAAATTAACTCTTATATTAAGAATTAGAGATAGTATTTTTTTTTAATTTCTCTTCTCTTTCACATTTATACCTTTGTGCACATGCCATGAACATGTCTGACCCTTTTCACATTGACCCCCCCCCCCCAAAAAAAAAAGATACCACAATTAGACATTCACGGGTATGCATGAGTTAATCTCATTCTTACATGATTACTTTGTTGAGACCAAGTTCCATGGGTCTTGAATGGACAAGTATGATTCCTTATTATAATGTGGTAATTACCAATAAAAATATAATTTTAAGAATTATAATTATTTAAAAAGTTATTATTTATAGTTCCATAGTTATATTTATTTGAAATAGCTAGTACTATCCTTGTTTACACTTTTTAGACACTATTACTTATTATGAAACTATTAAATCAATATTTACTCAATATTTAATTTTCATTATAATTTTTAATGTCAGGATGTAAAATCTAATTTTATTTGGCATGAAGGGTTTATATATATATATATATATATTATTTGATGTAATACAATAAATTAGGAAAAATTTCAATTAAGGACCACTATATACAATTTATTCCAAAAAGCCTTTTATAATTTTGAAATATCACTGTAGTATAAAAAGGAGAATATGAAATAAGTTTGAGAATATATTTAGATAGGTGCTTTTAAAAAATCAATTAAAAAAGTTAAAAGTTGTTTGGATGATTAATAGAAAAGTTAGTTTAGTTGTAAAATGACTAAAAAAAGCATAGATTTTATTGAATAGAAGTATTTGAAATTTTATATTTTTAATGTGATGATAGTTTAAAAAATACACAAAATTATTATGATAAAATATAATAGTTTATTTATGAAATTATAAAATAAAAATATTTGTTACGGAGAAAAATTTGAAAACACATTGTAGATAATTAATTAAATATATATAACAGACAAACATGAATATAAATTAAAATCCATTTGGTCTGAATAAAAGCTCATTACGCTAACAAAGGAGATGAGACAAAAGGAAAAATGTGAGGGTAAATCTAGGATGCTTTATTCTTTAATGATTACTATTTGAAACTGCAGTTTGAAAAGTTAGATTTTTTCTCCGTTGAGTCCAATTGAGGTTGAAGGCTGGAAGTTGGTTGGAAAAGTTAGCATAGTCAAACAACATTTTTTATCCAACTCAATTTGCAACCTTGGTTTCACCATTTTCAAAACACTTTTGTCGTTTCCAATGGCAATCCAAACATGCACTATATAGTTTCAATGACGAGGAAATTTGTATAATTGTAGAGTTAAGCTTGCTCTTCAGTTTAATCAATTTAGTTTTTTTAAAACTTTCTTATTTCTCTTCATCCAATCTCTAATTTTCGGCCTTTAGAGAGAGAAAGTGAGGTTTTGATGATATCATATATCACATTAACGTTTTTACATTTTAACTTATAAAATCGTGTCGACTCGCTTTTAAACTTGTGTAAGCTGTAAATTCAGTCAAACTTATGAGTTCACTCATCGAGTTTACTCCTTTTATGTTTTTAATTTACAAAATCATGCTAATTCACTCTTAAACTGGAGCTAAATTTTTAGATTTAGTTATATTTAGTTACTTCATAAGTGACTTTTATTGGCATGAAGGGTTTATATATATATTATTTGATGTAATACAATAAATTAGGAAAAATTTCAATTAAGGACCACTATATACAATTTATTTCAAAAAGCCTTTTATAATTTTGAAATATCACTGTAGTATAAAAAGGGGAATATGAAATAAGTTTGAGAATAAAAAAGACACTATTTTTCCTCATAATACTTCCTTTGAAATTTGAAAACAGAAGGGTCAAAATTTCATAACAACTTTCCTCTCTCACTTTGCGTAACGTGCTCCCAAAAATCTGACTCACCAAATACTACCTTCTCCCAATCTGCAAAAACTATTAGACCCCAAATTCTTCCCTCTCTCACTTTGAAATCTCGCTCACACACTTTCCTTTTGCACTCTCAGAACTCGCTGTCCGTCTGCTGGTTGTAGCGCTCTAAAAAGTTGCGGAAGTCATCCAAAGAAGATTCATTGTCGTCTGTTGCACTGGTTCTCTCACTCTCAAAACTAGCATATGGATTTGTTATTAGGCTTGAATAAATCTGTTATTTCTTGAATATGGAAAGTCTCTGTTTTGTGAGATAATTGATTGTTGCTTATTGTAATAACGGGTATCTTGTCTGGCATATTTATAAATCTGAGAATCCTGTTGCTTGAATAGGTGATATGAAAGCTTTGATGTTGTCAAAATATGCATTTGTATTGTAAATTTACAAATTCAGGTTGTCTAGGAAATTAAATGCAATTTGGTATTGTGAAAACTTGTAATTCTATTGTCGATTCGTAAATTCCTATTGTAAACTCATACAGTTAGGATATTGACAACAACAATTAACGTATTTACAAGTGAAGTTAGTAACTTTACTCATAAAAGAAATATGAAGTCAACTGTTGTTGCGAGACTACTTCAACAGATAAAGACACAACCGAAAGGAAGTTGATGACATAGCAAATTGTTATATTTTCTATTTGACATGTAATTTAAGCTACTTGAGACTATGTTAAAGGTTATGTGTAGAGAATTTTCACAATTTTCTTTTCAGGAAATACATATTATGAGTATGTTGTATGTCAATTAATTGTAATCTTCACTCTTTTCCTACCAATTTACAGGTATGTGATGTATTCTTGACAATTGAAATTAGGAAATCCGTAACAAGGATAAACTAATTCACTAAAAAAACTCATCCATTTACAAACAGGTTAATGTAACTAAAAAGTTAAACATGATAATGTAACAAGAATGGAGAGATTATTCATGAGTGAAATCAAGCAATTTGCAATACAGATACACATATTAACAACAAGAACTCGTCTATTTGTAAGTGGACTAATCTGATTTAAAAAGTTGGACATGTTAATTCACAGGTCTAGGAGGACCTATTTGTAACTAAAATTAGGAAATTTGCAACAGCATACATATATTAACAACACAACTTATCTATTGCAAGTGAGGTAGTTGAATTGAAGAAGGTGAATATGATTCACAAGTTTGGGAGCTTCTATTTACAATTGGAATTAAGAATTTGCAACATGTATACATATACTAACTACAACGACACCATCTATTTGCAAATGAGGTAGTTGAATTGAAGAAGTTGAACATGATTCACAAGTTTGGAAGGATCTATT